>NC_092156.1:1492500-1672500 GCF_045791955.1 Oncorhynchus clarkii lewisi
TCACTTTAATTAAAAGGCCAAGTCCTCCTAGATAGCAGTTCCTAGGGCTTCCACTAGATGTCAACAGTCTTTAGAAAGAGTTTCAGGCTGGTTTTTGGAAAAATGAGACAGAAATGGTAGTTTTGCTAGGTGGCTCCCATTTTGGCTGTAGTGTTTCCAAGCACGTGGAAGAGAACGCGTTCTTTGGTATTTTTCTTTGGTAAAGACAATAAAGATTTTCTGTCTTAAATGTTATCATTTATTTATGTATAAGGGTACCTAAAAACGTTGTTTGACCTGTTTGGATAAATTTATTAGGAACGTTTGGGATTCATTTTGCATTTATTGTATCGTTATTTCTGACCTTCATGTCGCACCTGCCTGGTTGAAATATGTTTTTCATGTGTTTGTATGTGGGGCGCTGTCCTCGGACAATCGCATGGTTTGCTTTCGACGTAAAGCCTCTTTGAAATCTGACAAGGCGGCTGGATTAACAAGATTAACAAGCTTTATTTTGATGTATTACACTTTTGATTTTATGAAAGTTAAATATTTATATTACTGGAGTTTGAATTTCGCGCTCTGCAATTTCACCGGATGTTGGCCAGGTGGGACGCTACAGTCCCACCTGGCCATGTTAAAGTGACTAGTGTTCCATTATTAAGGTGGCTAGTGTACCATTATTAAAGTGACTAGTGTTCCATTATTAAAGTGACTAGTGTTCCATTATTAAGGTGGCTAGTGTACCATTATTAAAGTGACTAGTGTTCCATTATTAAAGGGGCTAGTGTTCCATCATTAAAGTGACCAGTGTTCCATTATTAAAGTGGCTAGTGTTCCATTATTAACCTGTTGCGTCTACCAAACCCGGATCCAGGATTCAATTTACAGACCTAAGCTCATTACCATAACGCAACGTTAACTATTCATGAAAATCGCAAATGAAATGAAATAAATATGCCATCTCTCAAGCTTAGCCTTTTGTAAACAACACTGTCATCTCAGATTTTCAAAATATGCTTCTCAACCATAGGAAAACAATCATTTGTGTAAAAGTGGCTAGCTAGCGTAGCATTTAGCGTTAGCATTAGCGTTAGCATCCAGCACGCAAGATTTCAACAAAAACATAAAAGCCTTCAAATAAAATCATTTACCTTTGAAGAACTTTGGATGTTTTCAATGAGGAGACTCTCAGTTAGATAGCAGATGCTCAGTTTTTCCAAAAAAGATTCTTTGTGAATTCGAAATAGCTCCGTTTTCTACATCACATTTGGCTACCAAAAAAAAAACGAAAATTCAGTCCTCAAAACGCAAAACTTTTTTCCAAATTAACTCCATAATATTGACTGAAAACATGGCAAACGTTGTTTAGAATCAATCCTCAAGGTGTTTTTCACATATCTCTTCAATGATATATCGTTCGTGGAAGCATGGTTTCTCCCCTCAATCAAATGGAAAAGTACAAGCAGCTGGCGTTTGCGCACCGAATTCCACGCAGGACACCAGGCGGACACTTGGAAAGTGTAGTCTCTTATGGTCAATCTTCCAATGATATGCCTACAAATACGTCACAATGCTGCTAACACCTTGGGGGAACGACAGAAAGTGTAGGCTCATTCCTTGCGCAATCACAGCCATATAAGGAGACAATGGAAAACAGAGCTTCAGAGATTCTGCTCATTTCCTGCTTGACGCATCATCTTGGTTTCGCCTGTAGAATGAGTTCTGGGGCACTTACAGCCAATATCTTTGCAGATTCTGAAACTTCAGAGTGTTTTCTTTCAAAAACTGTCAAGAATATGCATAGTCGAGCATCTTTTCGTGACAAAATATTGCGCTTGAAACGGGAACATTTTTTATCCAAAAATGAAATAGCGCCCCTAGAGATCCAACAGGTTAAAGTGGCTTGTGATTCCATGTCTATGTATATAGTTTAGCAGCCTCTAAGGTGCAGGGATGAGTAAACAGGTAGTAGCCGGCTACTCATGGCTATTTAACAGTCTGAAGGCATTGAGATAGAAGGTGTTTTTCAGTTTCTTTGTCCCAGCATTGATGCACCTGTACTGACCTCACCTTCTTGATGATAACAGGGTGAACAAGCCGTGGTTCACGAGGTTGATGTCCTTGATAATCTTTTTGGCCTTTCTGTGACATCGGGTGCTGTAGGTGTCCTGGAGGGCAGATAGTGTGCCCCCGTTGATACCTTGGGCAGACCGTACCACTATCTGGAGAGCCCTGCGGTTGTTGGTGGTGCAGTTGCCGTACCAGGCGGTGATACAGCGCGACAGGACGTTCTCATTTGTGCATCTGTAAAAGTTTCTGAGGATCTTAGGGGTCAAGTCAAACTTCTTCAGACTCCTGAGGTTGAAGAGGCGTTATTGTGCCTTCTTCACCACACAGTCTGTGTGAGTGAACCATTTCAGATTTTCAGTGATGTGTACAGCAAGGAACTTGAAGCTTTCCACCTTCTCTACCGAGGTCCCATCAATGTGGATAGGAGTGTGCTCCATTTGCTGTTACTTGTAGTCCACGATCAGCTCCTTCATTTTGTTGACGTTCCTGGCACCACTCCTCCAGAGCCCTCACCTCCTCCCTGAAGGCTGTAACGTCATTGTTGGTAATCAAGCCTTCTACTGTTGTGTCGTCTACAAACTTGTGTGGCCACGCAGTCATGAGTGAACAGGGAGTACAGGAGAGGGCTGAAGCCAGGTAAAATCTTAGATCCACTTCAATCAGTGTAGATTGAAGGGAGGACACTTGTTAAAGAAAGATGTTTAAGCCTTGAGACAATTGAAACATGAATTGTGTACTGTATGTTTGCCATTCAGAGGTTGAATTGGAAAGACAAAATATATAAGTGCCGTTGAACGGGATATGGTAGTAGGTGCCATGTGCACCGGTTTGAGTATGTCAAAAACTGCAAAGCTGCTGCGTTTTTCACGGTCAACAGTTTTCTGTGTGCATCAAGAATGGTCCACCACCCAAAGGACACCCAGACAAATTGACACAACTGTGGGAAGCTTTGGAGTCAACACAGGCCAGCATCCCTGTGGAACTATTTTCTATTGGAATGTAAAAAGGCTTAAATGATCCTATTAAACGTCTCAGCTGTCTTGATGTCCTAGCAAGAAACCATGTTGATATAGCAATGCTCCAAGAGAAAAACCAGGTCCGTAAGGACTCCTGGTTCATAAGGACTCATATAGAATATGGAACACCTCGTTCATAAGGACTCATATAGAATATGGAACACCTGGTTCATAAGGACTCATATAGAATAGAGAACACCTGGTTCATAAGGACTCATATAGAATAGACAACACCTGGTTCATAAGGACTCATATAGAATATGGAACACCTGGTTCATAAGGACTCATATAGAATAGAGAACACCTGGTTCAGAAGGACATATAGAATATGGAACACCTGGTTCATAAGGACTCATATAGAATAGACAACACCTGCTTCCAGTTCTCTGCTGCCAATGACTGGAATGAACTACAAAAATCTCTGAAACTGGAAACACTTATCTCCCTCACTAGCTTTAAGCACCAACTGTCAGAGCAGCTCACAGATTACTGCACCTGTACATAGCCCACCTATAATTTAGCCCAAACAACTACCTCTTTCCCTACTGTATTTAATTTATTTATTTATTTTGCTCCTTTGCACCCCATTATTTGTATTTCTACTTTGCACATTCTTCCATTGCAAATCTACCATTCCAGTGTATTACTTGCTATATTGTATTTACTTTGCCACCATGGCCTATTTTTGCATTTTACCTCCCTTCCCACCTCATTTGCGCACATCGTATATAGACTTGTTTATACTGTATTATTGACTGTATGTTGTTTTACTCCATGTGTAACTCTGTGTCGTTGTATCTGTCGAACTGCTTTGCTTTATCTTGGCTAGGTCGCAATTGTAAATGAGAACTTGTTCTCAACCTGCCTACCTGGTTAAATAAAGGTGAAATAAAATAAAAATAAAATAAATAAATAAGGACCCATATAGAATAGAGAACACCTGGTTCATAAGGACTCATATAGAATAGACAACACCTGCTCCTTAAGGACCCATATAGAATAGACAACACCTGTTCCATAAGGACTCATATAGAATATGGAACACCTGGTTCACAAGGACTCATATAGAATATGGAACACCTGGTTCATAAGGACTCATATAGAATAGACAACACCTGCTCCTTAAGGACCCATATAGAATAGACAACACCTGCTCCATAAGGACTCATATAGAATATGGAACACCTGGTTCACAAGGACTCATATAGAATATGGAACACCTGGTTCATAAGGACTCATATAGAATAGACAACACCAGGTTCATAAGGACTCATATAGAACAGAGAACACCTGGTTCATAAGGACCCATATAGAATAGAGAACACCTGGTTCATAAGGAGACTCATATAGAATAGACAACACCTGCTCCATAAGGACCCATATAGAATAGACAACACCTGCTCCATAAGGACCCATATAGAATAGAGAACACTTGCTCCATAATTACTCATGTACAATTAATTTATTGATAAGATAGAGATCAGAACATACCATCCATCGAGTTAGATTCAACCATTACTTCCATGGTCATCGTCCCAGTCGTTTACTGGCCAACAAGCAACGAAGTAATGATCAATTAGCAACAATTGAATCTGAAACAGGGGAATTACTATCAGAACCCAAATGAATCAAAGATTCTCCATTGTAAATCAACACCAAGAGAAGTCATTTTTAATATAATGAAGAACTCCTCTTCTATCAACAGAGGAAGCCACCCTGCTGGGAGCCCAAATCAAATGAACAATTGGATAGAATGGATAAAGCAAAATCACCTGGATGGGACTGTATTCCCCTTGTTGTAATTGTGGGAATGAACGATTAACAAAGGCGTTCACAAAGAGATGTGAATACAGCACTAATTTCTCTTCAATTAAAAAAGGTAAGAACACCCATTGTTCTCACTATCGCCCCTTATCTTTGATAAAAATAGATATTAAACTGATTTCCAAATTGTTGACATCCAGTCGCGAGACTTACTTGACCTAATTGGTCCACACGATATAAAACGGATTTCCAAATTGTTGTCCAGTCTCGAGACTTACATAAACGAATTGGTCCACACGATATAAAACAGATTTAATTGGCCCACACAGACTAAAGCGTGTTTGTTGAAAAAAATATATATCCTTGGATAACCTCCTTTGACTATTACATGTCTTAGATTCTTTATCAGAAACAACAGCTCCTTGGTCTGTTTGATCTCTCGATGCAGAAAAAACGTTTGATAGACTAGATGGTCACATCTCTGGTCTGTCTTGGAACATATGGGAATTAGCTCCTATTTCATTAACATGATTAAAATACTATATGCCAGTCCCACAGCCATAGCTAAAACAGACCAATTCGACTCTGCTCCACTCAGACTCACTAGAAGCAGCAGACAAGGCGATCTAATTTCTCCTTTGTTATTTTCATTATCCATGAACCCCTGGCCCAGGCAATTCGTCAATTGAAGGTAATAACACACATTTTCTCATTATAAGCAGACAATATTTTACTACTGTATACCTAGACAATGTATCATAATCGCTCCCAAACGCATTGAAGATCACAGATACATTTAGATTACTCTCAAATTATAAAATGAATCTAACCAAATCAGCACTACTGCCTCTCAAGACCCCGCAGGGCCATCAGTTGGGTATTGCAGTCGCCAAACCCCAGCTCAAGAACCAAAATGTCAAGTAGGCAAAATAAAGTTGAGTCAAATAATTCCAATCCTGATTAAAATGCAACAGCTGTTAATCATATTGATTGGCTGGCTTTAGGACCATGCAGAGCATCGATCAGAGAGCAGGCGGTATTTACTACATATACTACAGTCAAATCAAATCAAATCAAATGTATTTATATAGCCCTTCGTACATCAGCTGATATCTCAAAGTGCTGTACAGAAACCCAGCCTAAAACCCCAAACAGCAAGCAATGCAGGTGTAGAAGCACGGTGGCTAGGAAAAACTCCCTAGAAAGGCCAAAACCTAGGAAGAAACCTAGAGAGGAACCAGGCTATGTGGGGTGGCCAGTCCTCTTCTGGCTGTGCCGGGTGGAGATTATAACAAAACATGGTCAAGATGTTCAAATGTTCATAAATGACCAGCATGGTCGAATTATAATAAGGCAGAATAGTTGAAACTGGAGCAGCAGCACAGTCAGGTGGACTGGGGACAGCAAGGAGTCATCATGTCAGGTATTCCTGGGGCATGGTCCTATGGCTCAGGTCAGTTGAAACTGGAGCAGCAGCACAGCCAGTCAGACAGTCAGGCAGACAGTCAGACAGTCAGGTCTGGCCCACCAAAAATAAAAATGTCCATTAAGTAAACCAATATAAATGAACCATCTATCTATCTATCTATCTGTCTGTCTGTCTGTCTGTCTGTCTGTCTGTCTGTCTGTCTATTTTCTATCCCTTTTCGATTTTTAATTTGTTTATACCTTCCGGTAACCTGCCTCACCCAATGCGATACGGAACCGCTATTATTTTTACATTTTTAGAACACACTCAAGAACCTCCAGAAGCTAACCAGCTAACTGGCTACAAGCTATTTAGTCATTGTTAGTTTTCTAACCTGGATAACACTCGCCAGTCCAGCTTCCCTGCCCCATCCACCGCTGCCCCCTGGACACTGATCACTTGGCTACATAGCTGATGCATGCTGGACTGTCCATTAATCACGGTAATCCATTCTGCTTGTTTATGTTTTATCTGTCGGCCCCAGCCGCACTCAGGCTCTGTGTGTAGTTAATCCAACCCTCTCTGCCTAGTCAATCGCCATTCTACCTGCTGTTGTTGTGCTAGCTGATTAGCTGTTGTTGTCTCACCTACTGTTTTAGCTAGCTCTCCCAATTCAACACCTGTGATTACTGTATGTCTCGCTGTATGTCTCACTCAAATGTCAATATGCCTTGTATACTGTTGTGCAGGTTAGTTATCATTGTTTTAGTTTACAATGGAGCCCCTAGTTCCACTCTTTATACCCCTGATACCTCCTTTGTCCCACCCCCCACACATGCGGTGACCTCACCCATTACAACCAGCATGTCCAGAGATACAACCTCTCTCATCATCACCCAGTGCCTGGGCTTACCTCCGCTGTACCCGCACCCCACCATACCCCTGTTTGCGCATTATGCCCTGAATATATTCTACCATGCCCAGAAACCTGCTCCTCTTATTCTCTGTCCCCAACGCCCTAGGCGACCAGTTTTGATAGCCTTCAGCCGCACCCTCATACTACTCCTTCTCTGCTTCGCGGGTGATGTGGAGGTAAACCCAGGCCCTGCATGTCCCCAGGCACCCTCATTTGTTGACTTCTGTGATCGAAAAAGCCTTGGTTTCATGCATGTCAACATCAGAAGCCTCCTCCCTAAGTTTGTCTTACTCACTGCTCTAGCACACTCTGCTAACCCTGATGTCCTTGCCGTGTCTGAATCCTGGCTCAGGAAGGCCACCAAAAATTCTGAGATTTCCATACCCAACTATAACATCTTCCGTCAAGATAGAACTGCCAAAGGGGGAGGAGTTGCAGTCTACTGCAGAGATAGCCTGCAAAGTAATGTCATACTTTCCAGGTCCATACCCAAACAGTTCGAACTACTAATTTTGAAAATTACTCTCTCCAGAAATAAGTCTCTCACTGTTGCCGCCTGCTACCAACCCCCCTCAGCTCCAAGCTGTGCCCTGGACACCATTTGTGAATTGATCGCCCCCCATCTAGCTTCAGAGTTTGTTCTGTTAGGTGACCTAAACTGGGATATGCTTAACACCCCGGCAGTCCTACAATCTAAGCTAGATGCCCTCAATCTCACTAAAATCATCAAGGAACCCACCAGGTACAACCCTAACTCTGTAAACAAGGGCACCCTCATAGACGTCATCCTGACCAACTGGCCCTCCAAATACACCCTCCGCTGTCTTCAACCAGGATCTCAGCGATCACTGCCTCATTGCCTGTATCCGCTACGGAGCCGCAGTCAAACGACCACACCTCATCACTGTCAAACGCTCCCTAAAACACTTCTGTGAGCAGGCCTTTCTAATCGACCTGGCCCGGGTATCCTGGAAGGACATTGACCTCATCCCGTCAGTTGAGGATGCCTGGTCTTTCTTTAAAAGTAACTTCCTCACCATTTTAGATAAGCATGCTCCGTTCAAAAAATGCAGAACTAAGAACAGATATAGCCCCTGGTTCACTCCAGACCTGACTGCCCTCGACCAGCACAAAAACATCCTGTGGCGGACTGCACTAACATCGAATAGTCCCCGCGATATGCAACTGTTCAGGGAAGTCAGGAACCAATACACACAGTCAGTCAGGAAAGCTAAAGCCAACTTCTTCAGGCAGAAGTTTGCATCCTGTAGCTCCAACTCCAAAAAGTTCTGGGACACTGTGAAGTCCATGGAGAACAAGAGCACCTCCTCCCAGCTGCCCACTGCACTGAGGCTAGGTAACACGGTCACCACCGATAAATCCATGATTATCGAAAACTTCAACAAGCATTTCTCAACGGCTGGCCATGCCTTCCGCCTGGCTACTCCAACCTCGGCCAACAGCTCCCTCCCCCCCCGCAGCTACTCGCCCAAGCCTCTCCAGGTTCTCCTTTACCCAAATCCAGATAGCAGATGTTCTGAAAGAACTGCAAAACCTGGACCCGTACAAATCAGCTGGGCTTGACAATCTGGACCCTCTATTCCTGAAACTATCCGCCGCCATTGTCGCAACCCCTATTACCAGCCTGTTCAACCTCTCTTTCATATCGTCTGAGATCCCCAAGGATTGGAAAGCTGCCGCAGTCATCCCCCTCTTCAAAGGGGGCGACACCCTGGACCCAAACTGTTACAGACCTATATCCATCCTGCCCTGCCTATCTAAGGTCTTCGAAAGCCAAGTCAACAAACAGGTCACTGACCATCTCGAATCCCACCGTACCTTCTCCGCTGTGCAATCTGGTTACCGAGCCGGTCACGGGTGTACCTCAGCCACGCTCAAGGTACTAAACAATATCATAACCGCCATCGATAAAAGACAGTACTGTGCAGCCGTCTTCATAGACTTGCCAAGGCTTTCGACTCTGTCAATCACCGTATTCTTATCGGCAGACTCAGTAGCCTCGGTTTTTCGGATGACTGCCTTGCCTGGTTCACCAATTACTTTGCAGACAGAGTTCAGTGTGTCAAATCGGAGGGCATGCTGTCCGGTCCTCTGGCAGTCTCTATGGGGGTGCCACAGGGTTCAATTCTCGGGCCGACTCTTTTCTCTGTATATATCAATGATGTTTCTCATGCTGCGGGCGATTCCCTGATCCACCTCTACGCAGACGACACCATTCTATATACTTCCGGCCCGTCCTTGGACACTGTGCTATCTAACCTCCAAACGAGCTTCAATGCCATACAGCACTCCTTCCGTGGCCTCCAACTGCTCTTAAACGCTAGTAAAACCAAATGCATGCTTTTCAACCGTTCGCTGCCTGCTCCCGCACGCCTGACCAGCATCACCACCCTGGATGGTTCCGACCTTGAATATGTGGACATCTATAAGTACCTAGGTGTCTGGCTAGACTCTAAACTCTCCTTCCAGACCCATATCAAACATCTCCAATCGAAAATCAAATCAAAAGTCGGCTTTCTATTCCACAACAAAGCCTCCTTCACTCACGCCGCCAAACTTACCCTAGTAAAACTGACTATCCTACCGATCCTCGACTTCGGCGATGTCATCTACAAAATTGCTTCCAACACTCTACTCAGTAAACTGGATGCAGTTTATCACAGTGCCATCCGTTTTGTCACTAAAGCACCTTATACCACCCACCACTGCGACTTGTATGCTCTAGTCGGCTGGCCCTCGCTACATATTCGTCGCCAGACCCACTGGCTCCAGGTCATCTACAAGTCCATGCTAGGTAAAGCTCCGCCTTATCTCAGTTCACTGGTTACGATGGCAACACCCATCCGTAGCACGCGCTCCAGCAGGTGTATCTCACTGATCATCCCTAAAACCAACACCTCATTTGGCCACCTTTCGTTCCAGTTCTCTGCTGCCTGTGACTGGAACGAATTGCAAAAATCGCTGAAGTTGGAGACTTTTATCTCCCTCACCAACTTCAAACATCTGCTATCTGAGCAGCTAACCGATCGCTGCAGCTGTACATAGTCTACTGGTAAATAGCCCACCCATTTTCACCTACCTCATCCCCATACTGTTTTTATTTATTTATTTTTCTGCTCTTTTGCACACCAATATCTCTACCTGTACATAACCATCTGATCATTTATCACTCCAGTGTTAATCTGCATAATTGTAATTATTTGCCTACCTTCTCATGCCTTTTGCACACAATGTATATATAGACTCCCCTTTTTTCTACTGTGTTATTGACTTGTTAATTGTTTACTCCATGTGTAACTCTGTGTTGTCTGTTCACACTGCTGTGCCTTATCTTGGCCAGGTCGCAGTTGCAAATGAGAACTTGTTCTCAACTAGCCTACCTGGTTAAATAAAGGTGAAATAAAATAAAATAAAATAAAATATCTATCTATCTATCTATCTGTCTGTCTGTCTGAGGAGAGGAGAGGAGAGGAGAAAGGGGGGTAGAGGAGAGGAGAGGAGAGGAGAGGAGAGGAGAGGAGAGGAGAGAGGCAACAACCTATTAGTGTATTCCTCATGAATATATTCATCCCCATGTCTCTTGTTTAATGTGTCCAATGCACTACTCAGAGACCCATGATAAACACAATGCACTACTCTGAGACCCATGATAAACACAATGCACTACTCAGAGACCTATGACAAACACAATGCACTACTCTGAGACCCATGATAAACACAATGCAATACTCTGAGACCCATGATAAACAAAATGCACTACTCTGAGACCCATGATAAACACAATGCACTACTCTGAGACCCATGATAAACACAATGCACTACTCAGAGACCCATGATAAACACAATGCACTACTCAGAGACCCATGATAAACACAATGCACTACTCTGAGACCCATGATAAACACAATGCACTACTCAGAGACCCATGATAAACACAATGCACTACTCAGAGACCCATGATAAACACAATGCACTACTCAGAGACCCATGATAAACACAATGCACTACTTTGAGACCCATGATAAACACAATGCACTACTCTGAGACCCATGATAAACACAATGCACTACTCAGAGACCCATGATGAACACAATGCACTACTCTGAGACCCATGATAAACACAATGCACAACTCTGAGACCCATGATAAACACAATGCACTACTCTGAGACCCATGATAAACACAATGCACTACTCAGAGACCCATGATAAACCCAATGATTAAAAACATTGCTAACGCCGTTAATAAAGAATCACTTGTTCCAAATACCATAGAACCGTCATAATATGTAATTTACTATGGAACACAAACATTATCATGTTAATGTGCTGACGTTAAAAGAGCTTCATGTGTGTGTGTGTGTGTGTGTGTGTGTGTGTGTGTGTGTGTATGTGTGTGTGTATGTGTGTGTGTGTGTGTGTGTGTGTGTGTGTGTGTGTGTGTGTGTGTGTGTGTGTGTGTGTGTGTGTGTGTGTGTGTGTGTGTGTGTCTGTATGTGTGTGTGTGTGTGTGTGTGTGTGTGTGTGTGTGTGTCTGTGTGTGTGTGTGTGTGTGTGTATGTGTGTGTGTGTGTGTGTCTGTGTGTGTGTGTATGTGTGTGTGTGTGTGTGTGTGTCTGTATGTGTGTGTGTGTGTGTGTGTGTGTGTGTGTGTGTGTGTGTGTCTGTGTGTGTGTGTGTGTGTGTGTATGTGTGTGTGTGTGTGTGTCTGTGTGTGTGTGTATGTGTGTGTGTGTGTGTGTGTGTGTGTGTGTGTGGGGGGACGGGACTAAACTATCCCATTATGTAGCAGTGGATCACTGTGACATGTTGTTGTGACACAACAGAGAACACACACAAACACACCACTTCAGGGTTAACCAGTGAGCATCTCAGGTCCTCTTAGACCGTTGATTACCTGCTGTATAATAATAATAGTAATATTATTACTGTATAATAATATTATTATTAGTCATCCATCTTCATCTCCATCTTCATCATCTCCATCCTCTTCATCTTCATCTCCATCTTCTTCATCTTCATCTCCATCTTCTTCTTCTTCTTTGTAAGAATGAAAATCCCTTTCATTTGATAATTTTCCACACAAAAATCCCCAAATATCTTTGTTCCAATGAGTGTCAAGATGTATCGGTAAACTATCAATATTTTCTGAGAGTTGGCCAGTTGGACAGCTCTCTGTGGCGTCTCAATGGGTTGAGGGTGACTGTGTATATGCCTGGCTGGGTCTCACAGCAAAAAATAAGTGAGAAGTAGGCAATGGTCTGACGCACAAAAAGAAAGGGAATTCACATGAGCACCACAATGCCTACTCCACCCATGCTCTACCAATGTTTCACAGCACCACAATGCCTGCTCCACCCATGCTCTACCAAGGTTTTACAGCACCACAATGCCTATTCCACCCATGCTCTACCAAGGTTTTACAGCACCACAATGCCTATTCCACCCATGCTCTACCAAGGTTTTACAGCACCACAATGCCTACTCCACCCATGCTCTACCAAGGTTTTACAGCACCACAATGCCTATTCCACCCATGCTCTACCAAGGATTCATAGCACCACAATGCCTACTCCACCCATGCTCTACCAAGGTTTTACAGCACCACAATGCCCATTCAACCCATGCTCTACCAAGGTTTTACAGCACCACAATGCCTATTCAACCCATGCTCTACCAAGGTTTCACAGCACCACAATGCCTACTCCACCCATGCTCTACCAAGGTTTTACAGCACCACAATGCCTATTCCACCCATGCTCTACCAAGGTTTTACAACACCACAATACCTACTCCACCCATGCTCTACCAAGGTTTCACAGCACCACAATGCCTATTCCACCCATGCTCTACCAAGGTTTTACAGCACCACAATGCCTATTCCACCCATACTCTACCAAGGTTTTACAGCACCACAATGCCTATTCCACCCATGCTCTACCAAGGTTTTA
Organism: Oncorhynchus clarkii lewisi; assembly: GCF_045791955.1. Lineage (NCBI taxonomy): Eukaryota > Metazoa > Chordata > Actinopteri > Salmoniformes > Salmonidae > Oncorhynchus > Oncorhynchus clarkii. The sequence goes on from NC_092156.1 coordinate 1,505,628, forward strand.
CAGCACCACAATGCCTATTCCACCCATGCTCGACCAAGGTTTTACAGCACCACAAGTCACTCTAGTCACTACAGATCAGTTAAAGACCTCTAGTCACTGCAGATCAGTTACAAATACCTCCAGTCACTAGTCACTACAGATCAGTTACATAGACCTCCAGTCACTAGTCACTACAGATCAGTTACAAAGACTTCCAGTCACTAGTCACCACAGATCAGTTACAAAGACCTCCAGTCACTGCAGATCATTTACAAATACATCCAGTCACTCTAGTCACTACAGATCAGTTACAAAGACCTCAAGCCACTCTAGTCACTACAGATCAGTTACAAGGACCTCTAGTCACTCTAGTCACTACAGATCAGTTACAAAGACCTCCAGTCACTACTCACTACAGATCAGTTACAAATACCTCCAGTCACTCTAGTCACTACAGATCAGTTACAAAGACCTCCAGTCACTCTAGTCACTACAGATCAGTTACAAAGACCTCCAGTCACTCTAGTCACTACAGATCAGTTAGCCCTCACCACACTTCTCATTAATGTAATCGCTGTGTCAGATTTCAAAAAACATTTACGGAAAAAGCACACCATGCTATAATCTGAGAACAAATACATATCCGCCATGTTGGAGTCAACAGAAGTCAGAAAGAACATTATCAATATTCACTTACCTTTGATGATCTTCATCAGAATGCACTCCCACGAATCCCAGTTCCAGAATAAATGTTTGATTTGTTTGATAATATCCATCATTTATATCCAAATAGCTACTTTTGTTGGCGTGTTTGGTAAACAAATCAAAACTCACGAAGCTCATTCAATAGTTGCAGACGAAATGTCAAAAAGTTCAGTTACAGTCCGTGGAAACATGTCAAACAATGGAATCAATCTTTAGGATGTTTTTAACATAAATCTTTATTAATGTTCCAACAGGACAATTACTTTGTCTGTACAAATGAAGTGGAGCGGAGCTACCTTTCATGTGAGCGCCTGAACGAGGCTGTGGCACTCTGCTAGACCACTCACTCAAAGAGCTCTTATGAGCCCCTATAGAGTAGAATCCTAAAAACAGTTTGTAATTATTGTTGACATCTAGTGGGAGCCTTGGGAAGTGAAACATAACTAATATCCCACGGTATCTTCAATGAGTTGAAAAACTACAAACCTCAGATTTCCCACTTCCTGGTTGGATTTTTTCTCAGGTTTTTGCCTACCATATGAGTTCTGTTATACACACAGACATCATTCAAACAGTTTTAGAAACTTCAGAGTGTTTTCTATCCAAATGTACAAATTATATGCATATTCTAGCTTTTACGGCTTAGTAGCAGGCAGCTTAATTTGGGCACGTTTTTTCATCCAAGCTACCCAATACTGCCCCCTACCCCAAAGAAGTAAAACTGATGTCTGTGAGTATAACAGAACTGATATGGCAGGCGAAACCCTGAGGACAAACCATCCCCCCCAAAAAATAAATTTCAGCCTACCGCTATTTTAAATGTCTCTCACTTTAATTAAAAGGCCAAGTCCTCCTAGATAGCAGTTCCTAGGGCTTCCACTAGATGTCAACAGTCTTTAGAAAGAGTTTCAGGCTGGTTTTTGGAAAAATGAGACAGAAATGGTAGTTTTGCTAGGTGGCTCCCATTTTGGCTGTAGTGTTTCCAAGCAAGTGGAAGAGAACGCGTTCTTTGGTATTTTTCTTTGGTAAAGACAATAAAGATTTTCTGTCTTAAATGTTATCATTTATTTACGTATAAGGGTACCTAAGGTTTGATTAAAAACGTGGTTTGACCTGTTTGGATAAATTTATTAGGAACGTTTGGGATTCATTTTGCATTTATTATATCGCTATTTCTGACCTTCGTGTCGCACCTGCCTGGTTGAAATATGTTTTTCATGTGTTTGTATGTGGGGCGCTGTCCTCAGACAATCGCACGGTTTGCTTTCGACGTAAAGCCTCTTTGAAATCTGACACGGCGGCTGGATTAACAAGAAGTTAAGCTTTATTTTGATGTATTACACTTTTGATTTTCTGAAAGTTAAATATTTATAATACTGTAGTTTGAATTTTGCGCTCTGCAATTTCACCGGATGTTGGCCAAGTGGGACGCTACAGTCCCACCTGGCCTTGTTAAAGTGACTAGTGTTCCATTACTAAAGTGACCAGTGTTCCATTATTATAATGACCAGTGTTCCACTATTAAAGTGACTAGTCATCCATTATTAAAGTGACCAGTGTTCCATTATTAAAGTGACCAGTGTTCCATTATTAAAGTGACCAGTGTTCCATTATTAAAGTGACCAGTGTTCCATTATTAAAGTGACCAGTGTTCCATTATTAAAGTGACCAGTGTTCCATTATTAAAGTGACCAGTGTTCCATTATTAAAGGGGCTAGTGTTCCATCATTAAAGTGGCTTGTGATTCCATGTCTATGTATATAGTTTAGCAGCCTCTAAGGTGCAGGGATGAGTAACCAGGTAGTAGCCGGCTACTGATGGCTATTTAATAATAATATATATATCCTCTTAGAGCTCTCTTGAATTTTTTCAACAGTTTGTTAAAAATCGCGCAAAATTTCAACGGCCTGCTACTCATGCCAGGAATATAGTATATGCATATGATTAGTATGTGTGGATAGAAAACACTCTGAAGTTTCTAAAACGGGTTAAATCATGTCTGTGACTATAACAGAACGTGTGTAGCAGGCAAAACCTCAAGAAAAACCTGTTCACAAAAAAAAGTATCTGTTTTGTCTATGGCAAGGGAAAATAGATAGCGGCCAGTTTACAGTTCCTTCAGCTTCCACACGATGTCGCCATTACTGGCAATTGGGTTGAAATTAATCCTTGGTGAAATGAGAAATAGGCACTTCCTGTCATTGGGTACACCGGAGGAAGTTATGAGAGAGGGAATATCGAAAATGATTTCAAGACCTGCTGCTATTGAATACAGATCGCCCCGTGATCAATTTGATCGATTATTAACGTTTACTAATACCTAAAGTTGGATTACAAAAGTAGTTTGAAGTGTTTTGTCAAAGTTTATAGGCAACTTATTTAATTTTAAAAAATGACGTTGCGTTTTGGAAAGCAGTTTTTTCCTGGATCAGACGGGCTATATAAATGGACATTTTGGGTATACATGGACGGATTTAATCGAAAGAAAGACCCAATTGTGATGTTTATGGGACATATAGTAGTGCCAACAAAGAAGCTCGTCAAAGGTAATGAATGTTTTATATTTTATTTCTGCGTTTTGTGTAGCGCCGGCTACGCTAATTATTTTGTTTACGTCCCCTTCAGGTATTTCGGGGGGTTGCATGCTATCAGATAATAGCTTCTCATGCTTTCGCCGAAAAGCATTTTAAAAATCTGACATGTTGGCTAGATTCACAACGAGTGTAGCTTTAATTCAGTACCCTGCATGTGTGTTTTAATGAAAGTTTGAGTTTTATCGAGTACTATTAGCATTTGTCGTTGTTCATTTCCACACGCTAGCGTCTCACCTTGCTCTAAGAGGTTCAGTCTGATGGCATTGAGATAGAAGCTGTTTTTCAGTTTATTTGTCCCAGCATTGATGCACCTGTACCGACCTCACCTTCTTGATGATAACAGGGTGAACAAGCCGTGGTTCACGAGGTTGATGTCCTTGATAATCTTTTTGGCCTTTCTGTGACATTGGGTGCTGTAGGTGTCCTGGAGGGCAGGCAGTGTGCCCCCGTTGATACCTTGGGCAGACCGTACCACTATCTGGAGAGCCCTGAGGTTGTTGGTGGGGCAGTTGCCGTACCAGGCCGTGATACAGCGCGACAGGATGTTCTCATTTGGGCATCTGTAAAAGTTTCTGAAGATCTTAGGGGTCAAGTCAAACTTCTTCAGACTCCTGAGGTTGAAGAGGCGTTATTGTGCCTTCTTCACCACACTGTCTGTGTGAGTGAACCATTTCAGATATTCAGAGATGTGTACAGCAAGGAACTTGAAGCTTTCCACCTTCTCTACCGAGGTCCCGTCAATGTGGATAGGAGTGTGCTCCATTTGCTGTTACTTGTAGTCCACGATCAGCTCCTTCATTTTGTTGACGTTCCTGGCACCTCTCCTCCAGAGCCCTCACCTCCTCCCTGAAGGCTGTAACGTCATTGTTGGTAATCAAGCCTTCTACTGTTGTGTCGTTGTCACGTAGAGTAGGCCAGAGGGCTAAACTGGATAACCTAACCTCTATAAAAATAAAAAGATGGCGGAACCGCAAAAGTTCTTCTGTGCAAAGGTGTTTATTTACAAGTGATTCCGGAACAGAAAACAACAGTACTGCCATCAACGTCTACCTTATGGGAGAGTTAGTTACATAGACCTCCAGTCTCTCTAGTCACTACAGATCAGTTACATAGACCTCCAGTCACTCTAGTCACTACAAATCAGCTTCAAAGACCTCCAGTCCTCCATGCTGTTGATGTGAGTCATGACCATCCTTTCAAAGCACTTCATGGCTACCGACGTGAGTGCCACAGGGCGGTAATCATTTAGGCAGGTTACCTTCGCTTCCTTGGGCACAGGATCCCTGGTGGTCTGTTTGAAATATGTAAGTATTAAAGACTCGGTCAGGGAGAGGTGGACATCAGCAACATCACATTTCTCCCTCTCTCCCCTTTCTCTCTAACCCCCCGGGCAGAGCAGCCTAACCGTTCAGACTCCATTCTGAATTATACTGTCTTTGTTAGATGAATAGATTACATCATTAAATATGCATAAATAGATTGGGAGTGTGTTGGTTTAAACTGACTATGTTGGTTTTAATCTGAAGTGGAGATTGGTTAGTGGGTTATGTCACAGAGAGAGAGAGAAGGATAAAAGGAAAGGATGGCGGTATTTTCGTTTTCAGTCCGTTGATTTTACTGTTGAATGCAAAATAATATTTCTCTTTACAGAACATTTTGATTGTGGACTTGACAAACATTCAAATATTAGAAATGGGAAATCTGATTTGAATCTCAAATGCGGGACAGCTCTAGCATGCATGCGTGTGTGAGTGTGAGAGTCTAAAAGAAAAAGACTATTCCTCTCCAGCTTAGAGATGGCTTCGTCAACAGGTCCTCTATATCAGTCTGTCAGCAACATCACATTTAACACAAGACCATGTGGAATTAGGGACATTTATCAGTCTGTCAGTGCTGTAACAAGACACTGTGGAATTAGGGACATTTATCAGTCTGTCAGTGCTGTAACAAGACACTGTGGAATTAGGGACATTTATCAGTCTGTCAGTGATGCAACAAGACACTGTGGAACTACAGACATTTATCAGTCTGTCAGTGCTGTAACAAGACACTGTGGAATTAGGGACATTTATCAGTCTGTCAGTGATGCAACAAGACAGTGTGGAATTAGAGACATTTATCAGTCTGTCAGTGATGCAACAGACACTGCCCTTGGCTGCAACCCTTCCAAATAATTGTACCCTGTACCTTGCCCACAACCAACGTGGAATTCCGAGCAGTCAAGAACGCGGAAATCATCTGAGCCTATGCTGCCCTGACAGAGAAATGGATCAACCCAGAGAACACTGAGCCTATGCTGCCCTGACAGAGAAATGGATCAACCCAGAGAACACTGAGCCTATGCTGCCCTGACGGAGACATGGATCAACCCAGAGAACACTGAGCCTATGCTGCCCTGACGGAGACATGGATCAACCCAGAGAACACTGAGCCTATGCTGCCCTGACAGACAAATGGATCAACCCAGAGAACACTGAGCCTATGCTGCCCTGGCGGAGACATGGATCAATCCAGAGAACACTGAGCCTATGCTGCCCTGGCGGAGACATGGATCAACCCAGAGAACACTGAGCCTATGCTGCCCTGGCGGAGACATGGATCAATCCATAGAACACTGAGCCTATGCTGCCCTGGCGGAGACATGGATCAACCCAGAGAACACTGAGCCTATGCTGCCCTGACAGAGACATGGATCAACCCAGAGAACACTGAGCCTATGCTGCCCTGACAGAGAAATGGATCAACCCAGAGAACACTGAGCCTATGCTGCTCTGACAGAGAAATGGATCAACCCAGAGAACACTGAGCCTATGCTGCCCTGACGGAGACATGGATCAACCCAGAGAACACTGCTTCTCCAGCTGCTTCATCTGACTATGTTTTCTTTCATATAACAAGAGCACCTGGTCGTCGTGGGGATGGCACAGGTCTACTCATTTCTCCTAACTGGAGATTTTCTCTCTCCCGCTACTCAAGCAATCAATCAAATGTATTTATAAAGCCCTTTTTACAACATCTGATGTCACAAAGTGCTGTACAGAAACCCAGCTTAAAACCCCAAACAGCAAGCAATGCAGATGTAGAAGCACGGTGGCTAGGAAAAACTCCCTAGAACGGCAGGAACCTAGGAAGAAACCTAGAGAGGAACCAGGCTCTGAAGGGTGGCCAGTCCTCTTCTAGCTGTGCCGGGTGGAGATTATAACAGAACATGGCCAAGATGTTCAAATGTTCATAGATGACCAGCAGGGTCAAATAATAATCACAGTGATTGTAGAGGGTGCAACAAGTCAGCACCTCAGGAGTAAATGTCAGTTGGTTTTCATAGCCGATCATTCAGAATTAGATACAGCAGGTGTGGTAGAGCGAGAGTCCAAAACAGCAGGTCCACGACAAGGTAGCACGGAGACATGGATCACGTGAACAGGTCAGGGTTCCATAGCCGCAGGCAGAACAGTTGAAACTGGAGCAGCAGCATGACCAGGTAGACTGGGGACAGCAAGGAGTCATCATGCCAGGTAGTCCTGAGGCATGGTCCTAAAACTCAGGTCCTCCAAGAGAAGAGAGAGAGAAAGAGAGAGAGAGAGAGAGAGAGAGAAAGAGAGAGAGAAGGAGAAAGAGAGAAAAAGAGAGAGAGATCTAGAGGGAGCATACTTAAATTCACACAGGACACCAGATAAGACAGGAAAAATACTCCAGATATAACAGACTGACCCTAGCCCCCGACACATAAACTACTGCAGCAATACTCCCTTCTGCTAAATCCTTCTCCCTCCTGTCTCCTTATTCTGCCTCGTTGAACACTCCTCCCTTTCTGCATCCTATGACTCGCACAGTCCCCTTTCCTCCCGGCCGGCTTGACCCTCGCCTCCTGCTCCATGGCTGAGTGACTCATCTCTCGGCCGGCTCGACCCTTGCCTCCTTCTCCGTGGCTGAGTGACTCATCTCTCGGCCGGCTCGACCCTCGCCTCCTGCTCCGTGGCTGAGTGACTCATCTCTCGGCCGGCTCAACCCTCGCCTCCTTCTCCGTGGCTGAGCGACTGGCCGGCTAGACTTTCCCTTCCTGCTCCGTGGCTGAGTAACTCATCTCCCGGCCGGCTCAACCCTCGCCTCCTGTATCGTGGCTGAGTGACTCATTGCCAGCTTATAGGACAGGGCTGCAGTAAAAATGGAGGAAAACTAAACTTCTGGAGGACCTATCCATTCACTCCCTCCCCTCTACTTTCTCTTCCTCTGTATCTGCTGCTAAAGCCACTTTTATATCATTCTAAATGTCATTCTTGCAGCAGAGGGAGCCAATGTCACGACACGTACCTCCCCTCTATCACCAACCCCCGGGGTATAACTACCGGGGTACCACACACTCTAAATGTCAAGCTTCTGCCTCTAACCCTTTTGCACCTTCTCCTCCTCTCTGTGGACACTTTGTTTACCATTATGAAAAAAAAGGTTAACGACGTCCGGTCCTCATTCACTCAGCCTATTGAGACCCCTGGTCTCATTCACTCAGCCTATTGAGTCCCCTGGTCTCATTCACTCAGCCTATTGAGACCCCTGGTCTCATTCACTCAGCCTATTGAGTCCACTGGTCTCATTCACTCAGCCTATTGAGTCCACTGGTCTCATTCACTCAGCCTATTGAGTCCCCTGGTCTCATTCACTCAGCCTATTGAGACCCCTGGTCTCATTCACTCAGCCTATTGAGTCCCCTGGTCTCATTCACTCAGCCTATTGAGACCCCTGGTCTCATTCACTCAGCCTATTGAGTCCACTGGTCTCATTCACTCAGCCTATTGAGTCCACTGGTCTCATTCACTCAGCCTATTGAGTCCCCTGGTCTCATTCACTCAGCCTATTGAGTCCACTGGTCTCATTCACTCAGCCTATTGAGTCCCCCGGTCCTCATTCACTCAGCCTATTGAGTCCCCTGGTCTCATTCACTCAGCCTATTGAGTCCACTGGTCTCATTCACTCAGCCTATTGAGACCCCTGGTCTCATTCACTCAGCCTATTGAGTCCCCTGGTCTCATTCACTCAGCCTATTGAGACCCCTGGTCTCATTCACTCAGCCTATTGAGTCCACTGGTCTCATTCACTCAGCCTATTGAGTCCACTGGTCTCATTCACTCAGCCTATTGAGTCCCCTGGTCTCATTCACTCAGCCTATTGAGACCCCTGGTCTCATTCACTCAGCCTATTGAGTCCCCTGGTCTCATTCACTCAGCCTATTGAGACCCCTGGTCTCATTCACTCAGCCTATTGAGTCCACTGGTCTCATTCACTCAGCCTATTGAGTCCACTGGTCTCATTCACTCAGCCTATTGAGTCCCCTGGTCTCATTCACTCAGCCTATTGAGACCCCTGGTCTCATTCACTCAGCCTATTGAGTCCCCTGGTCTCATTCACTCAGCCTATTGAGACCCCTGGTCTCATTCACTCAGCCTATTGAGTCCACTGGTCTCATTCACTCAGCCTATTGAGTCCACTGGTCTCATTCACTCAGCCTATTGAGTCCCCTGGTCTCATTCACTCAGCCTATTGAGTCCACTGGTCTCATTCACTCAGCCTATTGAGTCCCCCGGTCCTCATTCACTCAGCCTATTGAGACCCCTGGTCTCATTCACTCAGCCTATTGAGTCCACTGGTCTCATTCACTCAGCCTATTGAGACCCCTGGTCTCATTCACTCAGCCTATTGAGTCCACTGGTCTCATTCACTCAGCCTATTGAGACCCCTGGTCTCATTCACTCAGCCTATTGAGTCCCCTGGTCTCATTCACTCAGCCTATTGAGACCCCTGGTCTCATTCACTCAGCCTATTGAGTCCACTGGTCTCATTCACTCAGCCTATTGAGTCCACTGGTCTCATTCACTCAGCCTATTGAGTCCCCTGGTCTCATTCACTCAGCCTATTGAGTCCACTGGTCTCATTCACTCAGCCTATTGAGTCCCCCGGTCCTCATTCACTCAGCCTATTGAGTCCTCTGGTCTCATTCACTCAGCCTATTGAGTCCACTGGTCCCACTCATTAACTCAGCCTATTGAGTCCACTGGTCTCATTCACTCAGCCTATTGAGTCCCCTGGTCTCATTCACTCAGCCTATTGAGTCCACTGGTCTCATTCACTCAGCCTATTGAGTCCACTGGTCTCATTCACTCAGCCTATTGAGTCCCCTGGTCCCACTCATTCACTCAGCCTATTGAGTCCACTGGTCCCACTCATTCACTCAGCCTATTGAGTCCACTGGTCCCATTCATTCACTCAGCCTATTGAGTCCACTGGTCCCACTCATTCACTCAGCCTATTGAGTCCACTGGTCCCATTCATTCACTCAGCCTATTGAGTCCACTGGTCCCACTCATTCACTCAGCCTATTGAGTCCACTGGTCTCATTCACTCAGCCTATTGAGTCCACTGGTCCCACTCATTCACTCAGCCTATTGAGTCCACTGGTCCCACTCATTCACTCAGCCTTTGAGTCCACTGGTCCCACTCATTCACTCAGCCTTTGAGTCCACTGGTCCCACTCATTCACTCAGCCTATTGAGTCCACTGGTCCCAGTCATTCACTCAGCCTATTGAGTCCACTGGTCTCACTCATTCACTCAGCCTATTGAGTCCACTGGTCCCACTCATTCACTCAGCCTATTGAGTCCACTGGTCCCACTCATTCACTCAGCCTATTGAGTCCACTGGTCCCACTCACACAGAACTACCCTACTCTTTTACCTCTTTCTCCCCTCTCTCTCCAGATGAAATCCTGTAAATAGTGAGGTCTGGCCGCATGACAACCTGCCCCCTCGACCCCATCCCCTCCTCCCTCCTCCATCCCCTCTTCCCTTCTCCAGACCATCTCTGGAGACCTTCTCCCATTCCTCACTTCCCTCATCAACTCATCCCTGACCACTCTGACTTCAAAATGTCCTCAATAAACCAAAACTTGACTCATCTGACGTCAAAAAATTAAAGACCCTTTTTTTTCTTTCCAAAACACTTGAGCGTGCTGTCTCTGACCAGAATGATCTTCTTGACCTTAACCAGGACGGGTCACTCAATCAAGACTGATATACTCTGTGTCACGGAGAGTCTCCACACCTCCAAAGCTGATTCTCTCTCCTCTGTTCTCATCTTCCTAGATCCATCCGCTGCCTTTGACACCGTGAACCATCAGATCCTCCTCTCCACCCTCTCAGGGCTGGGTGTCTCAGACTCTCAGATCCTCCTCTGCACCCTCTCAGGGTTGGGCGTCTCAGACTCTCAGATCCTTCTCTCCACCCTCTCAGGGCTGGGCGTCTCAGGCTCTATCAGATCCTCCTCTCCACCCTCTCAGGGCTGGATGTCTCAGTCTCTATCAGATCCTCCTCTCCACCCTCTCAGGGCTGGGCGTCTCAGGCTCTATCAGATCCTCCTCTCTACCCTCTCAGGGCGGGTGCCTCAGTCTCTCCACTCTCTTGGATTGCATCCTACCTGGCAGGCCTCTCCTACCAGGTGATGTGCAGAGGATCTGTGTCTGCACCATGTACTCTCACTACTGGCATCCCCCTCTTCTCCCTGTACACCAAGTCACTCAGCTCTGTCACATCCTCACATGTTCTCTCCTATCACTGCTATGTGGATGACACTCAACTTCTTTTCTCCTTCCCACCTTCTAACACCCAGGTGGCGACACTCATCTCTGCGTGCCTGGCAGACATCTCATCTTGGATCTCGGCCCAAAACCTCAAACTCAACCTTGACAAGACAGAGCAGTTCTTCCTCCCGGAAGGCCTGCCCGCTCAAAGACCTCTCCATCATGATTGACAATTCCAAAGTGTCACCCTCCCAGATTGCAAATAATCTTAACGTGACCCTGGACAACACCCTGTCGCTCTCTGCAAACATCAAAGTAGTGCTTTGCCCCTGCAGTTTCGTGCTCTACAACATACTTAGAGTACGCCCCTACCTCACACAGGAAGCATCGCAGCTCCTAATCCAGACACTTGTCATCTCCCATTCGGACTCCCATCTGGTTTTCAACCGTCCCAAGTTCTCCCATGTCACCCCGGTCCTCTGCACACTCCACTGGCTTCCAGTCGAAGCCTGCATCCACTACAAGACCATGGTGCTTGCCTACGGAGCAGCAAGGACCCCCACTGCCACATTTCTTTTTAAAATAAATAATAATAATTCTGAACCAGCACTTGCAATTGACTCCCCTGACAACCTTTCAGTCGGATGTAACACTGTAGGAGGTGTCAGTTACCGTCTATACTAGTTTCAGTAGAAATGTAAACTATTCCGTTATCGCTAGACTCTGACAGAGTCTAGAATATCTCCATGGCATTTACACCATCGTTGATGATAATCCATAGCTACATTTACAGTGGTTCAACAAACAGTCAAAGTAAGTCTATCTTACCTCGTCAGAGGTTGTATTCTCCTCCACGGGGCTTGATTAGCTTGGAAAGGGGTCGAGCTCTGTGTTAATAATTATTGTAGGCTTAGCCTATTAAGACAATCAGGAAAGCTGTCAAAAAAGATATCAGTGAACAGGAACAACAAATGTTTTTCACTTAGCGTGTCAAAACTACCAAACCCCTATGTATAGAACACCACATTCATGATATTAATATAGATATTAATATAGTAAACATTTACATATTGTCATCCATATATATTAGGAATAACAGATTGATAACAGACAGTACCCAAAGGTAAAAGTATGTTATTAATATCGTGAATGTGGCATACTATTTATAGGGTAATGTTGAATGAACTTAAACCCAACTTGACTCCAAATGTACTTTCACATAGCTTGTGTAAAACAAGTTAGATGAGTTACCTTCAACTATTAAGGAAGAGTATTACTATGCTAATTATTATAGAAGCTGATCAGTATTCATATGTGTTGACGTGATAGCTCAGCTGAAACTAATTATTATAGAAGCTGATCAGTATTCTTATGTGTTGACGTGATAGCTCAGCTGAAACTAATTATTATAGAAGCAGATCAGTATTCATATGTGTTGAAGTGATAGCTCAGCTGAACACAGCTTGTTTCCAAAGATAAGCAGAGTACGTAGCCGTCTGTATGGTAGATGTGTTCTCACTGAAGTACCCCTCATATACCATTAGGGGTCTGTTTAGGCAGGAATTGTACTTTGGCTTCAGATTTTATTTCAATATAGATATCTCTTTATTTAGGTTAATGATGTTGAAACAATGACGTTGTTTGAAACATACAATTTTAGTATCAACATTGAAACATGGTATAAAAAATATATGTCTATATATATATATATATAAAAATAATAAAGGTAAAAAAATATATATATATATATATATATATATATATATATATATATATATATATATATATATATATATATAAAATCAGATTCCTCACCCGGCCAGTTGCAATGTGAATATCGGAAGTTAATAGTTGTACCCCTTTGGAGAAAATCACTTACTGCTTGGGGAATAAGTTAAAGACATTTTACAGAATTTGGCAACCTTTTATCTGCTATATGGAGAATCTGCCAACACATCTCATTGATTGAATCTCTATATAATCCTCACATAATGTTTCACACGTAATGTATAATATGTAGCCTACGGCAGGTGATCCAATGTCTCTTTTTTTTTTCTTATTGTATGTATGTATATATAATTATAATTATTTATTTGTTATGCTCGTCTGTTACTGTCACTTTGTCCTATCGGTGTCTAATATCTTGTCACTTTGTCCTATCGTTGTCTAATATCTTTTCACTTTTGTTTTGAATGTTCTTAATTGGAAAATGCTAAAATAAAATATTAAAAAAATATATATATATACACAGTGGGGCAAAAAAGTATTTAGTCAGCCACCAATTGTGCAAGTTCTTCCACTTAAAAAGATGAGAGAGGCCTGTAATTTTCATTATAGGTACACTTCAACTATGACAGACAAAATGAGAAAAAAAATCCCCAAAATCACATTGTAGGATTTTTTATTAATTAATTTGCAAATTATGGTGGAAAATAAGTATTTGGTCACAATAGGTAAGCAATAGGTAAGCAGCTTGGTTTGAAGAAATCAACTGTGGGAGCAATTATTAGGAAATGGAAGACATACAAGACCACTGATAATCTCCCTCGAAAAATCCCAGAACCACACCTTGTGGTCCTAGCTCCAACAGTGCAGTAGTATCTAACAACACACAACTCTAAAAGTACAATAATGGAATTAAGAAATATATAAATATTAGGATGAGCAATCTTGGAGTGGCATTGACTAAAATACAGTAGAATAGAATACAGTAGAATAGAATACAGTAGAATAGAATACAGTATATACATATGAAATGAGTAAAGCAAAATATGTAAACATGATTAAAGTGATTTGTCCTCCGATATTAAAGTAACCAGTGTTTCCATGTCTATGTATATAGGGCATCAGCCTCTAAGGTGCAGGGATGAGTAACCGGGTGGTAGCTGGCTACTGACGAGGTTCAGGTCAGGGTACTGGTTGGAGGCCGGCTAGTGATGACTATTTAACAGTCTGATGGCCTTGAGATAGAAGCTGTTTTTCAGTCTCTCGATCCCTGCTTTGATGTACCTGAACTGACCTCGCCTTCTAGATGATAACGGGGTGAACAGGCAGTGGCCCGGGTGGTTGTATTCCTTGATGATCATAGACTGACCAGGTGAATCCAGGTGAAAGGTTTGATCCCTTATTTATGTCACTTGTTAAATCCACTTCAATCAGTGTAGATGGAGGGGAGGAGACGGGTTAAAGAAGGATTTTTAAGCCTTAAGACAATTGAGACATGGGTTGTATATGTGTCCCATTCAGAGGGTGAATGGGCAAGTCAAAATATTTAAGTGCTATTGAACGTGGTATGGTAGTAGGTGCCAGGAGCACCGGGTTCAGTGTCAAGAACTGCAACGCTGCTGGATTTTCCATGCTCAACAGTTTCCTGTGTGTATCAAGAATGGTCCACCACCCAAAGGACATCCAGCCAACTTGACACAACTGTGGGAAGCATTGGATTCAAAGTGGGCCAGCATCTCTGTGGAAGGCTTTCAACACCTTGTAGATTCCATGTCCTGCTGAATTGAGGCTGTTCTGAGGACAAATTGGGGTGCAACTCAATATTAGGAAGATGTTCCTAATGTTTGTTGGACTCAGTTGATGAAACAGTGAGAATGTATCTATACCTAAAATAAGACATAGATCTGATGTCCTAGATCTGACAACCATGCTACCATGTTGTTGTTATGTTGTGTTCAACACCATGAATTGTGTTGCAATTTTCCATGTAGATCCTATGTGAGATTTTTAACCATTCTAGGTAGAATTTTCAATGCAATTTTCAAACCCAGTCTATGGACCAGGAGCACGCTGCTTAGACCACTGTGCCGTCCATCCAGATTGAGTTAGCAAGGCCAGTCTTAATAAATGTTTCTGTTTTGAACCCCAAACCTTAATCCTTGACTCTATGTCTAGACGGTGCACTGTCCTTCTCTCAGCACATATCAAAGCTGCAGGCTAAAGTTCAATCTAGACTTGGTTTCCTCTAACGTAATCGCTCCTCTTTCACCCCAGCTGCCAAACTAACCCTGATTTAGATGACCATCCTACCCATGCTAGATTACGAGGACATCATTTATAGATCGGCAGGTAAGGGTGCTCTCGAACGGCTAGATGTTCTTTACCATTCGGCCATCAGATTTGCCACCAATGCTCCTTATAGGACACATCACTGCACTCTATACTCTGTAAACTGATCATCTCTGTATACCCGTCGCAAGACCCACCACTGGTTGATGCTTATTTATAAAACCCTCTTAGGCCTCACTCCCCCCTATCTGAGATATCTACTGCAGCCTTCATCCTCCACATCCAACACCAGTTCTGCCAGTCACATTCTGTTAAAGGTCCCCAAAGCAAACACATCCCTGGGTTGCTCCTCTTTTCAGTTCGCTGCAGCTAGCGACTGGAACGAGCTGCAACAAACACTCTAACTGGACAGTTTTATCTCAATATCTTCATTCAAAGACTCAATCATGGACACTCTTACTGACAGTTGTGGCTGCTTTGTGTGATGTACTGTTGTCTCTACCTTCTTGCCCTTTGTGCTGTTGTCTGTGCCCAATAATGTTTACAACCATGTTTTGTGCTGCTACCATGTTGTGCTGCTACCATGTTGTGCTGTTACCATGTTGTTGTTATGTTGTGCTGATACCATGTTGTGCTGTCATGTGGTGCTACCATGTTGGGTTGCGACCATGTTGTTATTATGTTGTGTTGCTACCATGCTGTTGTTATGTTGTGTTGCTACCATGTTGTGTTGCTACCATGTTATGATGCTACCATGTTGTGATGCTACCATGTTGTTGTTATGTTGTGCTGATACCATGTTGTGTTGCTACCATGTTGTGTTGCTACCATGTTGTTGTTATGCTGTGCTGATACCATGTTGTTGTTATGTTGTGTTGCTACCATGTTGTGTTGCTACCATGTTGTTGTTATGTTGTGCTGATACCATGTTGTTGTTATGTTGTGATGATACCATGTTGTGTTGCTACCATGTTGTGTTGCTACCATGTTGTTGTTATGCTGTCCTGATACCATGTTGTTGTTATGTTGTGTTGCTACCATGTTGTGTTGCTACCATGTTGTTGTTATGTTGTACGGATACCATGTTGTGCTGTCATGTGTTGCTGCCATGCTGTGTTGTCATGTGTTGCTGCCATGTTGTTGTCATGTTGTTTTGCTACCATGCTGTGTTGTCATGTGTTGCTGCCTTGCTACATTGTTGTCTTAGGTCTCTCTTTATGTAGTGTTGTGTCTCTCTTGTTGTGATGTGTGTTTTGTCCTATATTTGTCTTATATTTTTGTCCTATATATTTAAAAAAAAAACTTTTTTTGTTCCAGCCCCCGTCCCCGCAGAAGGACATTATTGTAAATACAAATTTCTTCTTCATTGACTTGCCTAGTTAAATAAAGGTTAAATATAAAATCAATTAAAAAACGTAAAAAACTAATCGGAATAATGCCTGAACTGTAATCTCTTCAGACGGCAGTCTCCGATTTCTGGCATTTAGCATGATATGTGTAGGATATTCATACATTTTCACACAGTAAGTTGTAAAATGTTTGAAAGATGGGGATATTCGCCCATGGTATACAATCTCTGGTGTGACCAACAACGTGGAAGCTCAAGCCTTCCATGTAAGGACCCGTCTACAATCTCCTTCTGAAATGGTGAAGAGAGACACTTAGTTTGTGTCAGAGAATAGAAACACTTGGTATTTTCTAGAAGCTGACAGTCAACATCATGGAAACACTTGGCATTTTCTAGAAGCTGACAGTCGACATCATGGAAACACTTGGCATTTTCTAGAAGCTGACATTTGACATCATGGAAACACTTTTATTTTCTAGAAGCTGACAGTCGACATCATGGAACACTTTTATTTTCTAGAAGCTGACAGTCAACTGATCAAAAGCACACCATTTGTTGTTTTGTAGGAGCAACCCACATTGATGCACAGCTTGAAAGGTCACATTGTTTTTCTTGTGTTTAGATTTCACCAATAAAGACATATTTTATAATAGTAGTTGTGCTCTTGTCTGTGTTTGATGAAAAGCTACAATTGAAAAAAGCTACAATTGTAGCTAGCCACTAGATGTCAGTGTCAGACAACAGAATGCCGGGAGCCTGTGTTGGGAAACATCTAAAGGCCTGTGACCAATAAGACAAGCTTTTTGAGAGTATATCCACATCACTGGTGTGGAGTTTTTCTCTTTGCAAAGCTGCAATCAAGTTGTTTTTCCGTTTGAAGTCAGCGAGACGAATACCGAGCGCAGCAACAACATAATTTTCTAACCTATTTTACAATTGTTTTTTTAGAATTTCCACGCATTCTCATAGCTAGCTAGAGTACTGTAGTATGGCTAGTGGGGAAAAAAGATGCCTGAGAAATCATGGACTAGTGCAACGATTCTTGAGAAGCTCGATAAGGATACAGACACCTGGATAGCAACGATCCTTGAGGAGCTCGATAGGGAGACAGACACCTGGATAGCAACGATCCTTGAGGAACTCGATAAGGAGGCAGACACCTGGATAACAACGATTCTTAAGGAGATGATCAGTAGAAAGACACCTGGATAGCAACAATCCTTAAGGAGCTCGATAAGGAGACAGACACCTGGATAGCAACGATCCTTGAGGAGCTCGATAAGGATACAGACACCTGGATAGCAACGATCCTTGAGGAGCTCGATAAGAAGACAGACACCTGGATAGCAACGATCCTTGAGGAGCGCGATAAGAAGACAGACACCTGGATAGCAACGATCCTTGAGGAGCTCGATAGGGAAACAGACACCTGGATAGCAACAATCCTTGAGGAGCACCCCCAACACCTCCAGCTTGACTGCTACCACCCCTAGCACCCCCAAAACCTTGGACAACACCTCCAGCTTGACTGCTACCAACCCTAGCACCCCCAACACCTCCAGCTTGACTGCTGTCCCCCCTAGCACCCCCAACACCTCCAGCTTGACTGTTGCCACCCCTTGCACCCCCAACACCTCCAGCTTGACTAATGTCACCCCTTGCACCCCCAACACCTCCAGCCTGACTGCTGTCCCACCTAGCACCCCCAACACCTTGGACAACACCTCCAACTTGACTGCTTCCACCCCTAGCACCCCCAACACCTCCAGCTTGACTCCTACCACCAACACCTCCAGCTTGACTGCAACCACCCCTAGCACCTCCAACACCTTCAGCTTGACTGCTACCACCCCTAGCACCCCCAACACCTCCAGCTTGACTGCTACCACCCCTTGCAACCCCCAACACCTCCAGCTTGACTGCTGCCACCCCTTGCACCCCCAACACCTCCAGCCTGACTGCTGTCCCCCCTAGCACCCCCAACACCTTGGACAACACCTCCAACTTGACTGCTTCCACCCCTAGCACCCCCAACACCTCCAGCTTGACTCCTACCACCAACACCTCCAGCTTGACTGCAACCACCCCTAGCACCTCCAACACCTTCAGCTTGACTGCTACCACCCCTAGCACCCCCAACACCTCCAGCTTGACTGCTACCACCCCTTGCACCCCCAACAGTTCCAGCTTGACTGCTACCACCCCTAGCACCCCCAAAACCTTGGACAACACCTCCAGCTTGACTTTTGCCACCCCTTGCACCCCCAACCCCTCCAGCTTGACTGCTGTCACCCCTTGCACCCCCAACACCTCCAGCTTGACTAATGTCACCCCTTGCACCCCCAACACCTTCAGCTTGACTGCTACCACCCCTAGCACCCCCAACACCTCCAGCTTGACTGCTACCACCCCTTGCAACCCCCAACACCTCCAGCTTGACTGCTGCCACCCCTTGCACCCCCAACACCTCCAGCCTGACTGCTGTCCCCCCTAGCACCCCCAACACCTTGGACAACACCTCCAACTTGACTGCTTCCACCCCTAGCACCCCCAACACCTCCAGCTTGACTCCTACCACCAACACCTCCAGCTTGACTGCAACCACCCCTAGCACCTCCAACACCTTCAGCTTGACTGCTACCACCCCTAGCACCCCCAACACCTCCAGCTTGACTGCTACCACCCCTTGCACCCCCAACAGTTCCAGCTTGACTGCTACCACCCCTAGCACCCCCAAAACCTTGGACAACACCTCCAGCTTGACTTTTGCCACCCCTTGCACCCCCAACACCTCCAGCTTGACTGCTGTCACCCCTTGCACCCCCAACACCTCCAGCTTGACTAATGTCACCCCTTGCACCCCCAACACCTCCAGCCTGACTGCTGTCCCCCCTAGCACCCCCAACACCTTGGACAACACCTCCAACTTGACTGCTTCCACCCCTAGCACCCCCAACACCTCCAGCTTGACTGCTGTCACCCTTTGCACACCAAACACCTCCAGCTTGACTGCTGTCCCCCCTAGCACCCCCAACACATTGGACAACACCTCCAGCTTGACTGCTGCCACCCCTTGCACCCCCAACATCTCCAGCTTGACTGCTGCCACCCCTAGCACCCCCAACACCTTGGACAACACCTCCATCTTGACTGCTACCACCCCTAGCACCCCCAACACCTCCAGCTTGACTGCTACCACCCCTAGCACCCCCAAAACCTTGGACAACACCTCCAGCTTGACTGCTACCACCCCTAGCACCCCCAACACCTCCAGCTTGACTGCTGCCCCCCCTAGCTCCCCCAACACCTCCAGCTTGACTGCTGCCACCCCTTGCACCCCCAACACCTCCAGCCTGACTGCTGTCCCCCCTAGCACCCCCAACACCTTGGACAACACCTCCAACTTGACTGCTTCCACCCCTAGCACCCCCAACACCTCCAGCTTGACTCCTACCACCAACACCTCCAGCTTGACTGCAACCACCCCTAGCACCTCCAACACCTTCAGCTTGACTGCTACCACCCCTAGCACCCCCAACACCTCCAGCTTGACTGCTACCACCCCTTGCAACCCCCAACACCTCCAGCTTGACTGCTGCCACCCCTTGCACCCCCAACACCTCCAGCTTGACTGCTGCCCCCCCTAGCTCCCCCAACACCTCCAGCTTGACTGCTGCCACCCCTTGCACCCCCAACATCTCCAGCTTGACTGCTGCCACCCCTAGCACCCCCAACACCTTGGACAACACCTCCATCTTGACTGCTACCACCCCTAGCACCCCCAACACCTCCAGCTTGACTGCTACCACCCCTAGCACCCCCAAAACCTTGGACAACACCTCCAGCTTGACTGCTACCACCCCTAGCACCCCCAACACCTCCAGCTTGACTGCTGCCCCCCTAGCTCCCCCAACACCTCCAGCTTGACTGTTGCCACCCCTTGCACCCCCAACACCTCCAGCTTGACTAATGTCACCCCTTGCACCCCCAACACCTCCAGCTTGACTGCTGCCACCCCTTGCACCCCCAACACCTCCAGCTTGACTTATACGACCCCTTTCACCCCCAACACCTTGGACAACACCTCCAGCTTGACTGCTACCACCCCTAGCACCCCCAACAACTCCAGCTTGACTGCTGCCACCCCTTGCACCCCCAACACCTCCAGCTTGACTTCTACGACCCCTTGCACCCCCAACACCTTGGACAACACCTCCAGCTTGACTGCTGTCACCCCTTGCACACCCAACATCTCCAGCTTGACTGCTGCCACCCCTAGCACCCCCAACACCTTGTACAACACCTCCAGCTTGACTGCTACCACCCCTAGCACCCCCAACACCTTGGACAACACCTCCAGCTTGACTGCTGTCCCCCATAGCACCCCCAACACCTCCAGCTTGACTGTTGCCACCCGTTGCACCCCCAACACCTCCAGCTTGACTGCTGTCTCCCCTTGCACCCCCAACGCCTCCAGCTTGACTGCTGCCCCCCCTAGCACCCCCAACAACTTGGACAACACTTCCAGCTTTACAGTTGTCGCCCTTAGCACCCCCCAACACCTCCAGCTTGACTGCTACCACCCCTTGCACCCCCAACAGTTCCAGCTTGACTTCTACGACCCCTTGCACCCCCAACACCTTGGACAACACCTCCAGCTTGACTTTTGCCACCCCTTGCACCCCCAACCCCTCCAGCTTGACTGCTGTCACCCCTTGCACCCCCAACACCTCCAGCTTGACTAATGTCACCCCTTGCACCCCCAACACCTTCAGCTTGACTGCTACCACCCCTAGCACCCCCAACACCTCCAGCTTGACTGCTACCACCCCTTGCAACCCCCAACACCTCCAGCTTGACTGCTGCCACCCCTTGCACCCCCAACACCTCCAGCCTGACTGCTGTCCCCCCTAGCACCCCCAACACCTTGGACAACACCTCCAACTTGACTGCTTCCACCCCTAGCACCCCCAACACCTCCAGCTTGACTCCTACCACCAACACCTCCAGCTTGACTGCAACCACCCCTAGCACCTCCAACACCTTCAGCTTGACTGCTACCACCCCTAGCACCCCCAACACCTCCAGCTTGACTGCTACCACCCCTTGCACCCCCAACAGTTCCAGCTTGACTGCTACCACCCCTAGCACCCCCAAAACCTTGGACAACACCTCCAGCTTGACTTTTGCCACCCCTTGCACCCCCAACACCTCCAGCTTGACTGCTGTCACCCCTTGCACCCCCAACACCTCCAGCTTGACTAATGTCACCCCTTGCACCCCCAACACCTCCAGCCTGACTGCTGTCCCCCCTAGCACCCCCAACACCTTGGACAACACCTCCAACTTGACTGCTTCCACCCCTAGCACCCCCAACACCTCCAGCTTGACTGCTGTCACCCTTTGCACACCAAACACCTCCAGCTTGACTGCTGTCCCCCCTAGCACCCCCAACACATTGGACAACACCTCCAGCTTGACTGCTGCCACCCCTTGCACCCCCAACATCTCCAGCTTGACTGCTGCCACCCCTAGCACCCCCAACACCTTGGACAACACCTCCATCTTGACTGCTACCACCCCTAGCACCCCCAACACCTCCAGCTTGACTGCTACCACCCCTAGCACCCCCAAAACCTTGGACAACACCTCCAGCTTGACTGCTACCACCCCTAGCACCCCCAACACCTCCAGCTTGACTGCTGCCCCCCTAGCTCCCCCAACACCTCCAGCTTGACTGCTGCCACCCCTTGCACCCCCAACACCTCCAGCCTGACTGCTGTCCCCCCTAGCACCCCCAACACCTTGGACAACACCTCCAACTTGACTGCTTCCACCCCTAGCACCCCCAACACCTCCAGCTTGACTCCTACCACCAACACCTCCAGCTTGACTGCAACCACCCCTAGCACCTCCAACACCTTCAGCTTGACTGCTACCACCCCTAGCACCCCCAACACCTCCAGCTTGACTGCTACCACCCCTTGCAACCCCCAACACCTCCAGCTTGACTGCTGCCACCCCTTGCACCCCCAACACCTCCAGCACCCCCAACACCTGCTGCCACCCCTTGCACCCCCAACAACACCTGCCACCCCTAGCACCCCCAACACCTTGGATCTTGACTGCTACCACCCCTAGCACCCCCAACACCTCCAGCTTGACTGCTACCACCCCAGCAC
Organism: Oncorhynchus clarkii lewisi; assembly: GCF_045791955.1. Taxonomy (NCBI): domain Eukaryota; kingdom Metazoa; phylum Chordata; class Actinopteri; order Salmoniformes; family Salmonidae; genus Oncorhynchus; species Oncorhynchus clarkii. Next base: position 1,528,017 of record NC_092156.1, read on the forward strand.
CCCCAAAACCTTGGACAACACCTCCAGCTTGACTGCTAGCACCCCCAACACCTGACTGCTGCAACACCTCCAGCTTGACTGTTGCCAGCACCCCCAACACCTTGTACAACACCTCCAGCTTGACTGCTGCCACCCCTACCCCCAACACCTCCAGCTTGACTTATACGACCCCTTTCACCCCCAACACCTTGGACAACACCTCCAGCTTGACTGCTACCACCCCTAGCACCCCCAACAACTCCAGCTTGACTGCTGCTGTCCAGCTTGACTTCATACCCCTTGCACCCCCAACACCCAACACCTCCAGCTTGACTGCTGTCACCCCTTGCACACCCAACATCTCCCTTGACTGCTTAGCACCCCCAACACCTTGTACAACACCTCCAGCTTGACTGCTACCACCCCTAGCACCCCCAACACCTTGGACAACACCTCCAGCTTGACTGCTGTTGCACCCCCAACACCTCCCTTGACTGTTGCCACCCGTTGCACCCCCAACACCTCCAGCTTGACTGCTGTCTCCCCTGCACCCCCAACGCCTCCAGCACCCCCACCCCCAACAACTTGGACAACACTTCCAGCTTTACAGTTGTCGCCCTTAGCACCCCCCAACACCTTCAGCTTGACTCCTACCACCCCTTGCATCCCCAACACCTCCAGCTTGACTTCTACGACCCCTTGCACCCCCAACACCTTGGACAACACCTCCAGCTTGACTGCTGTCCCCCCTAGCACCCCCAACACCTCCAGCTTGACTGTTGCCACCCCTTGCACCCCCAACACCTCCAGCTTGACTGTTGCCACCCCTTGCACCCCCAACACCTCCAGCCTGACTGCTGTCCCCCCTAGCACCCCCAACACCTTGGACAACACCTCCAACTTGACTGCTTCCACCTCTAGCACCCCCAACACCTCCAGCTTGACTGCAACCACCCCTAGCACCTCCAACACCTTCAGCTTGACTGCTACCACCCCTAGCACCCCCAACACCTCCAGCTTGACTGCTACCACCCCTTGCACCCGCAACAGTTCCAGCTTGACTGCTACCACCCCTAGCACCCCCAAAACCTTGGACAACACCTCCAGCTTGACTTTTGCCACCCCTTGCACCCCCAACACCTCCAGCTTGACTCCTGTCACCCCTTGCACCCCCAACACCTCCAGCTTGACTAATGTCACCCCTTGCACCCCCAACACCTCCAGCCTGACTGCTGTCCCCCATAGCACCACCAACACCTTGGACAACACCTCCAACTTGACTGCTTCCACCCCTAGCACCCCCAACACCTCCAGCTTGACTGCTGTCACCCTTTGCACACCAAACACCTCCAGCTTGACTGCTGTCCCCCCTAGCACCTCCAACACATTGGGCAACACCTCCAGCTTGACTGCTGCCACCCCTTGCACCCCCAACATCTCCAGCTTGACTGCTGCCACCCCTAGCACCCCCAACACCTTGGACAACACCTCCATCTTGACTGCTAACACCCCTAGCACCCCCAACACCTCCAGCTTGACTGCTACCACCCCTAGCACCCCCAAAACCTTGGACAACACCTCCAGCTTGACTGCTACCACCCCTAGCACCCCCAACACCTCCAGCTTGACTGCTGCCCCCCCTAGCTCCCCCAACACCTCCAGCTTGACTGTTGCCACCCCTTGCACCCCCAACACCTCCAGCTTGACTAATGTCACCCTTTGCACCCCCAACACCTCCAGCTTGACTGCTGCCACCCCTTGCACCCCCAACACCTCCAGCTTGACTTCTACGACCCCTTGCACCCCCAACACATTGGGCAACACCTCCAGCTTGACTGCTGCCACCCCTTGCACCCCCAACATCTCCAGCTTGACTGCTGCCACCCCTAGCACCCCCAACACCTTGGACAACACCTCCATCTTGACTGCTAACACCCCTAGCACCCCCAACACCTCCAGCTTGACTGCTACCACCCCTAGCACCCCCAAAACCTTGGACAACACCTCCAGCTTGACTGCTACCACCCCTAGCACCCCCAACACCTCCAGCTTGACTGCTGCCCCCCCTAGCTCCCCCAACACCTCCAGCTTGACTGTTGCCACCCCTTGCACCCCCAACACCTCCAGCTTGACTAATGTCACCCTTTGCACCCCCAACACCTCCAGCTTGACTGCTGCCACCCCTTGCACCCCCAACACCTCCAGCTTGACTTCTACGACCCCTTGCACCCCCAACACCTTGGACAACACCTCCAGCTTGACTGCTACCACCCCTAGCACCCCCAACACCTCCAGCTTGACTGCTGCCACCCCTTGCACCCCCAACACCGCCAGCTTGACTTCTACGACCCCTTGCACCCCCAACACCTTGGACAACACCTCCAGCTTGACTGCTGTCACCCCTTGCACACCCAACATCTCCAGCTTGACTGCTGCCACCCCTAGCACCCCCAACACTTTGTACAACACCTCCAGCTTGACTGCTACCACCCCTAGCACCCCCAACACCTTGGACAACACCTCCAGCTTGACTGCTGTCCCCCATAGCACCCCCAACACCTCCAGCTTGACTGTTGCCACCCCTTGCACCCCCAACACCTCCAGCTTGACTGCTGTCTCCCCTTGCACCCCCAACGCCTCCAGCTAAACTGCTGCCCCCCCTAGCACCCCCAACAACTTGGACAACACTTCCAGCTTTACAGTTGTCGCCCTTAGCACCCCCCAACACCTTCAGCTTGACTCCTACCACCCCTTGCATCCCCAACACCTCCAGCTTGACTTCAACGACCCCTTGCACCCCCAACACCTTGGACAACACCTCCAGCTTGACTGCTGTCCCCCCTAGCACCCCCAACACCTCCAGCTTGACTGTTGCCACCCCTTGCACCCCCAACACCTCCAGCTTGACTGCAACCACCCCTAGCACCCCCAACACCTCCAGCTTGACTGCTGTCCCCCCTAGCACCCCCAACACCTTGGACAACACCTCCAACTTGACTGCTTCCACCTCTAGCACCCCCAACACCTCCAGCTTGACTCCTACCACCAACACCTCCAGCTTGACTGCAACCACCCCTAGCACCTCCAACACCTTCAGCTTGACTGCTACCACCCCTAGCACCCCCAACACCTCCAGCTTGACTGCTACCACCCCTTGCACCCCCAACAGTTCCAGCTTGACTGCTACCACCCCTAGCACCCCCAAAACCTTGGACAACACCTCCAGCTTGACTTTTGCCACCCCTTGCACCCCCAACACCTCCAGCTTGACTAATGTCACCCCTTGCACCCCCAACACCTCCAGCTTGACTAATGTCACCCCTTGCACCCCCAACACCTCCAGCCTGACTGCTGTCCCCCATAGCACCACCAACACCTTGGACAACACCTCCAACTTGACTGCTTCCACCCCTAGCACCCCCAACACCTCCAGCTTGACTGCTGTCACCCTTTGCACACCAAACACCTCCAGCTTGACTGCTGTCCCCCCTAGCACCCCCAACACATTGGGCAACACCTCCAGCTTGACTGCTGCCACCCCTTGCACCCCCAACATCTCCAGCTTGACTGCTGCCACCCCTAGCACCCCCAACACCTTGGACAACACCTCCATCTTGACTGCTACCACCCCTAGCACCCCCAACACCTCCAGCTTGACTGCTACCACCCCTAGCACCCCCAAAACCTTGGACAACACCTCCAGCTTGACTGCTACCACCCCTAGCACCCCCAACACCTCCAGCTTGACTGCTGCCCCCCTAGCTCCCCCAACACCTCCAGCTTGACTGTTGCCACCCCTTGCACCCCCAACACCTCCAGCTTGACTAATGTCACCCTTTGCACCCCCAACACCTCCAGCTTGACTGCTGCCACCCCTTGCACCCCCAACACCTCCAGCTTGACTTCTACGACCCCTTGCACCCCCAACACCTTGGACAACACCTCCAGCTTGACTGCTACCACCCCTAGCACCCCCAACACCTCCAGCTTGACTGCTGCCACCCCTTGCACCCCCAACACTGCCAGCTTGACTTCTACGACCCCTTGCACCCCCAACACCTTGGACAACACCTCCAGCTTGACTGCTGTCACCCCTTGCACACCCAACATCTCCAGCTTGACTGCTGCCACCCCTAGCACCCCCAACACCTTGTACAACACCTCCAGCTTGACTGCTACCACCCCTAGCACCCCCAACACCTTGGACAACACCTCCAGCTTGACTGCTGTCCCCCATAGCACCCCCAACACCTCCAGCTTGACTGTTGCCACCCCTTGCACCCCCAACACCTCCAGCTTGACTGCTGTCTCCCCTTGCACCCCCAACGCCTCCAGCTAAACTGCTGCCCCCCCTAGCACCCCCAACAACTTGGACAACACTTCCAGCTTTACAGTTGTCGCCCTTAGCACCCCCCAACACCTTCAGCTTGACTCCTACCACCCCTTGCATCCCCAACACCTCCAGCTTGACTTCAACGACCCCTTGCACCCCCAACACCTTGGACAACACCTCCAGCTTGACTGCTGTCCCCCCTAGCACCCCCAACACCTCCAGCTTGACTGTTGCCACCCCTTGCACCCCCAACACCTCCAGCTTGACTGCAACCACCCCTAGCACCCCCAACACCTCCAGCTTGACTGCTACCACCCCTAGCACCCCCAACACCTTGGACAACACCTCCAGCTTGACTGCTACCACTCCTAGCACCCCCAACACCTCCAGCTTGACTGCTACCAACCCTAGCACCCGCCAACACCTCCAGCTTGACTGCTGTCCCCCCTTGCACCCCCAACACCTCCACCTTGCCTGTTGCCACCCTAGCACCCCCAACACCTCCAGCTTGACTGCTACCACCCCTAGCACTCCCAAAACCTTGGACAACACCTCCAACTTGAATGCTACCACCCCTAGCACCCCCAACACCTCCAGCTTGACTGCTGCAATCCCTAGCACCCCCAACACCTCCAGCTTGACTGCTACCACCCCTAGCACCCCTAACACCTCCAGCTTGACTGCTGCAATCCCGAGCACCGCCAACTCCTTCAGCTTGACTGCCGCCATCCCTAGCACCCCCAACACCTCCAGCTTGACTGCTACCACCCCAAGCAGCCCCAACACCTCCAGCTTGACTCCTACCACCCCTTGCACCCCCAACACCTCCAGCTTGACTTTTACGACCCCTTGCGCGCCCAACACCTTGGACAACACCTCCAGCTTGACTGCTGTCACGCCTTGCACCCCCAACATCTCTAGCTTGACTGCTGCCACCCCTAGCACCCCCAACACCTTGGACAACACCTCCAGCTTGACTGCTACCACCCCTAGCACCCCCAACACCTCCAGCTTGACTGCTACCACCCCTAGCACCCCAAATACCTTGGACAACGACTCCAGCTTGACTGCTGTCCCCCCTAGCACCCCCAACACCTCCAGCTTGACTGCTGTCACCCTTTGCACACCCAACACCTCCAGCTTGACTGCTGTCCCCCCTAGCACCCCCAACACCTTGGACAACACCTCCAGCTTGACTGCTGTCACCCCTTGCACCCCCAACATCTCCAGCTTGACTGCTGCAACCCCTAGCACCCCCAACACCTTGGACAACACCTCCAGCTTGACTGCGACCACCCCTTGCACCCCCAACACCTCCAGCTTGACTGCTACAACCCCTAGCTCCCCCAAAACCTTGGACAACACCTCCAGCTTGACTGCTACCATCCCTAGTACCCCCAACACCTCCAGCTTGACTGCTACCACCCCTAGCACCCCCCAAAACCTTGGACAACACCTCCAGCTTGACTGCTGTCCCCCCTAGCACCCCCAACACCTCAAGCTTGACTGTTGCCACCCTTTGCACCCCCAACACCTCCAGCTTGACTTCTACGACCCCTTGCGCCCCCAACACCTTGGACAACACCTCCAGCTTGACTGCTTTCACGCCTTGCACCCCCAACATCTCCAGCTTGACTGCTGCCACCCCTAGCACCCCCAACACCTTGGACAACACCTCCAGCTTGACTGCTCTAACCCCTTGCACCCCCAACATCTCTAGCTTGACTGCTGCCACCCCTAGCACCCCCAACACCTTGGACAACACCTCCAGCTTGACTGCTACCACCCCTAGCACCCCCAACACCTCCAGCTTGACTGCTACCACCCCTAGCACCCCAAATACCTTGGACAACACCTCCAGCTTGACTGCTGTCCCCCCTAGCACCCCCAACACCTCCAGCTTGACTGTTGCCACCCCTTGCACCCCCAACACCTCCAGCTTGACTGCTGTCACCCTTTGCACACCCAACACCTCCAGCTTGACTGCTGCCACCCCTAGCACCCCCAACACCTTGGACAACACCTCCAGCTTGACTGCTACCACCCCTAGCACCCCCAACACCTCCAGCTTGACTGCCACCACCCCTAGCTCCCCCAAAACCTTGGACAACACCTCCAACTTGACTGCTACCACATCTTGCACCCCCAACACCTCCAGCTTGACTGCTACCACCCCTAGCACCCCAAATACCTTGGACAACACCTCAAGCTTGACTGCTGTCCCCCCTAGCACCCCCAACACCTCCAGCTTGAATGTTGCCACCCCTTGCACCCCCAACACCTCCAGCTTGACTAATGTCACCCCTTGCACCCCCAACACCTCCAGCCTGACTGCTGTCCCCCCTAGCACCCCCAACACCTTGGACAACACCTCCAACTTGACTGCTGTCCCCCCTAGCACCCCCAACACCTTGGACAACACCTCCAACTTGACTGCTTCCACCCCTAGCACCCCCAACACCTCCAGCTTGACTGCAACCACCCCTAGCACCTCCAACACCTTCACCTTGACTGCTACCACCCCTAGCACCCCCAACACCTCCAGCTTGACTGCTACCACCCCTTGCACCCCCAACACCTCCAGCTTGACTGCTGCCACCCCTTGCACCCCTAACACCTCCAGCTTGACTTCTACGACCCCTTGCACCCCCAACACCTTGGACAACACCTCCAGCTTGACTGCTGTCACCCCTTGCACACCCAACATCTCCAGCTTGACTGCTGCCACCCCTTGCACCCCTAACACCTCCAGCTTGACTTCTACGACCCCTTGCACCCCCAACACCTTGGACAACACCTCCAGCTTGACTGCTGTCACCCCTTGCACACCCAACATCTCCAGCTTGACTGCTGCCACCCCTAGCACCCCCAACACCTTGGACAACACCTCCAGCTTGACTGCTACGACCCCTAGCACCCCCAACACCTTGGACAACACCTCCAGCTTGGCTGCTGTCCCCCCTAGCACCCCCAACACCTTCAGCTTGACTGTTGCCACCCCTTGCACCCCCAACACCTCCAGCTTGACTGCTGTCTCCCCTTGCACCCCCAACGCCTCCAGCTTGACTGCTGCCACCCCTAGCACCCCCAACATCTTGGACAACACCTCCAGCTTTACAGTTGTCGCCCTTAGCACCCCCCAACACCTCCAGCTTGACTGCTGACACCCCTAGCACCCCCAACACCTTGGACAACACCTCCAGCTTGACTGCAACCACCCCTAGCACCCCCAACACCTCCAGCTTGACTGCTACCACCCCTACCACCCCCAACTCCTCCACCTTGACTGCTACGACCCCTTGCACCCCCAACACCTCCAGCTTGACTGCTTTCATCCCTAGCACCCCCAACACCTTGGACAACACCTCCAGCTTGACTGCTACCACTCCTAGCACCCCCAACACCTCCAGCTTGACTGCTACCAACCCTAGCACCCTCCAACACCTCCAGCTTGACTGCTGTCCCCCCTTGCACCCCCAACACCTCCACCTTGACTGTTGCCACCCTAGCACCCCCAACACCTCCAGCTTGACTGCTACCACCCCTAGCACTCCCAAAACCTTGGACAACACCTCCAACTTGACTGCTACCACCCCTAGCACCCCCAACACCTCCAGCTTGACTGCTGCAATCCCTAGCACCCCCAACACCTCCAGCTTGACTGCTACCACCCCTAGCACCCCTAACACCTCCAGCTTGACTGCTGCAATCCCGAGCACCCCCAACTCCTTCAGCTTGACTGCCGCCATCCCTAGCACCCCCAACACCTCCACCTTGACTGCTACCACCCCTAGCACCCCCAACACCTCCAGCTTGACTGCTACCACCCCTTGCACCCCCAACACCTCCAGCTTGACTTCTACGACCCCTTGCGCCCCCAACACCTTGGACAACACCTCCAGCTTGACTGCTGTCATGCCTTGCACCCCCAACATCTCCAGCTTGACTGCTGTCACCCCTAGCACCTCCAACACCTTGGACAACACCTCCAGCTTGACTGCTACCACCCCTAGCACCCCCAACACCTCCAGCTTGACTGCTACCACCCTTAGCACCCCCCAAAACCTTGGACAACACCTCCAGCTTGACCGCTGTCCCCCCTAGCACCCCCAACACCTCCAGCTTGACTGTTGCCACCCCTTGCACCCCCAACACCTCCAGCTTGACTAATGTCACCCCTTGCACCCCCAACACCTCCAGCCTGACTGCTGTCCCCCCTAGAACCCCCAACACCTAGGACAACACCTCCAGCTTGACTGATACCACTCCTTAGCACCCCCCAACACCTCCAGCTTGACTGCTGCCACCCCTAGCAACCTCAACACCTTGGACAACAACTCCAGCTTGACTGCTACAACCCCCAGCACCCCCAACACCTCCAGCTTGACTGCTACCACCCCTAGCACCCCCAACACCTCCAGCTTGACTGCTGTCCCCCCTTGCACCCCCAACACCTCCACCTTGACTTCTGTCCCCCCTAGAACCCCCAACACCTTGGACAACACCTCCAGCTTGACTGATACCACTCCTTAGCACCCCCAACACCTCCAGCTTGACTGCTACCACCCCTAGCAATCCCAAAACCTTGGACAACACCTCCAACTTGACTGCTACCACCCCTAGCACCCCCAACACCTCCAGCTTGACTGCTGCAATCCCTAGCACCCCCAACTCCTTCAGCTTGACTGCCGCCATCCCTAGCACCCCCAACACATTAGACAACACCTCCAGCTTGACTGCTACCACCCCTAGCACCCCAGCACCTTCAGCTTGACTCCTGCCACCCCTTGCATCCCCAACACCTCCAGCTTGACTTCTACGACCCCTTGCACCCCCAACACCTCCACCTTGACTGTTGCCACCCTAGCACCCCCGACACCTCAAGCTTGACTGCTACCACCCCTAGCACTCCCAAAACCTTGGACAACACCTCCAACTTGACTGCCACCACCTCTAGCACCCCCAACACCTCCAGCTTGACTGCTGCAATCCCTAGCACCCCCAACTCCTTCAGCTTGACTGTCACCATCCCTAGCACCCCCAACACCTTAGACAACACCTCCAGCTTGACTCCTGTCCCCCCTAGCACCCCCAACACCTCCAGCTTGACTGTTGCCACCCCTTGCACCCCCAACACCTCCTGCTTGACTAATGTCACCCCTTGCACCCCCAACACCTCCAGCCTGACTGCTGTCCGCCCTAGAACCCCAAACACCTTGGACAACACCTCCAGCTTGACTGTTGCCACCTCTAGCACCCCCAACACCTCCAGCTTGACTGCTGCAATCCCTAGCACCCCCAACTCCTTCAGCTTGACTGTCACCATCCCTAGCACCCCCAACACCTTAGACAACACCTCCAGCTTGACTCCTGTCCCCCCTTAGCACCCCCAACACCTCCAGCTTGACTGCTGCCACCCCTAGCACCCCCAACACCTCCAGCTTGACTTCTACGACCCCTTGCACCCCAAACACCTTGGACAACACCTCCAGCTTGACTGCTGTCTCCCCTTGCACCCCCAACGCCTCCAGCTTGACTGCTGCCACCCCTAGCACCCCCAACATCTTGGACAACACCTCCAGCTTTACAGTTGTCGCCCTTAGCACCCCCCAACACCTCCAGCTTGACTGCTGACACCCCTAGCACCCCCAACACCTTGGACAACACCTCCAGATTGACTGCAACCACCCCTAGCACCCCCAACACCTCCAGCTTGACTGCTACCACCCCTACCACCCCCAACTCCTCCACCTTGACTGCTACGACCCCTTGCACCCCCAACACCTCCAGCTTGACTGCTTTCATCCCTAGCACCCCAAACACCTTGGACAACACCTCCAGCTTGACTGCTACCACTCCTAGCACCCCCAACACCTCCAGCTTGACTGCTACCAACCCTAGCACCCTCCAACACCTCCACCTTGACTGTTGCCACCCTAGCACCCCCAACACCTCCAGTTTGACTGCTACCACCCCTAGCACTCCCAAAACCTTGGACAACACCTCCAACTTGACTGCTACCACCCCTAGCACCCCCAACACCTCCAGCTTGACTGCTGCAATCCCTAGCACCCCCAACACCTCCAGCTTGACTGCTACCACCCCTAGCACCCCTAACACCTCCAGCTTGACTGCTGCAATCCCGAGCACCCCCAACTACTTCAGCTTGACTGCCACCATCCCGAGCACCCCCAACACCTCCACCTTGACTGCTACCACCCCTAGCACCCCCAACACCTCCAGCTTGACTGCTACCACCCCTTGCACCCCCAACATCTCCAGCTTGACTTCTACGACCCCTTGCGCCCCCAACACCTTGGACAACACCTCCAACTTGACTGCTGTCACGCCTTGCACCCCCAACATCTTGGACAACACCTCCAGCTTTACAGTTGTCGCCCTTAGCACCCCCCAACACCTCCAGCTTGACTGCTGACACCCCTAGCACCCCCAACACCTTGGACAACACCTCCAGATTGACTGCAACCACCCCTAGCACCCCCAACACCTCCAGCTTGACTGCTACCACCCCTACCACCCCCAACTCCTCCACCTTGACTGCTACGACCCCTTGCACCCCCAACACCTCCAGCTTGACTGCTTTCATCCCTAGCACCCCAAACACCTTGGACAACACCTCCAGCTTGACTGCTACCACTCCTAGCACCCCCAACACCTCCAGCTTGACTGCTACCAACCCTAGCACCCTCCAACACCTCCACCTTGACTGTTGCCACCCTAGCATCCCCAACACCTCCAGTTTGACTGCTACCACCCCTAGCACTCCCAAAACCTTGGACAACACCTCCAACTTGACTGCTACCACCCCTAGCACCCCCAACACCTCCAGCTTGACTGCTGCAATCCCTAGCACCCCCAACACCTCCAGCTTGACTGCTACCACCCCTAGCACCCCTAACACCTCCAGCTTGACTGCTGCAATCCCGAGCACCCCCAACTACTTCAGCTTGACTGCCACCATCCCTAGCACCCCCAACACCTCCACCTTGACTGCTACCACCCCTAGCACCCCCAACACCTCCAGCTTGACTGCTACCACCCCTTGCACCCCCAACATCTCCAGCTTGACTTCTACGACCCCTTGCGCCCCCAACACCTTGGACAACACCTCCAACTTGACTGCTGTCACGCCTTGCACCCCCAACATCTCCAGCTTGACTGCTGTCACCCCTAGCACCTCCAACACCTTGGACAACACCTCCAGCTTGACTGCTACCACCCCTAGCACCCCCAACACCTCCAGCTTGACTGCTACCACCCTTGGCACCCCCCAAAACCTTGGACAACACCTCCAGCTTGACCGCTGTCCCCCCTAGCACCCCCAACACCTCCAGCTTGACTGTTGCCACCCCTTGCACCCCCAACACCTCCAGCTTGACTAATGTCACCCCTTGCACCCCCAACACCTCCAGCCTGACTGCTGTCCCCCCTAGAACCCCCAACACCTAGGACAACACCTCCAGCTTGACTGATACCACTCCTTAGCACCCCCCAACACCTCCAGCTTGACTGCTGCCACCCCTAGCAACCCAAACACCTTGGACAACAACTCCAGCTTGACTGCTACCACCCCCAGCACCCCAACACCTCCAGCTTGACTGCTACCACCCCTAGCACCCCCAACACCTCCAGCTTGACTGCTGTCCCCCCTTGCACCCCCAACACCTCCACCTTGACTGCTGTCCCCCCTAGAACCCCCAACACCTTGGACAACACCTCCAGCTTGACTGATACCACTCCTTAGCACCCCCAACACCTCCAGCTTGACTGCTACCACCCCTAGCAATCCCAAAACCTTGGACAACACCTCCAACTTGACTGCTACCACCCCTAGCACCCCCAACACCTCCAGCTTGACTGCTGCAATCCCTAGCACCCCCAACTCCTTCAGCTTGACTGCCGCCATCCCTAGCACCCCCAACACATTAGACAACACCTCCAGCTTGACTGCTACCACCCCTAGCACCCCCAGCACCTTCAGCTTGACTCCTACCACCCCTTGCATACCCAACACCTCCAGCTTGACTTCTACGAACCCTTGCACCCCCAACACCTCCACCTTGACTGTTGCCACCCTAGCACCCCCGACACCTCCAGCTTGACTGCTACCACCCCTAGCACTCCCAAAACCTTGGACAACACCTCCAACTTGACTGCCACCACCCCTAGCACCCCCAACACCTCCAGCTTGACTGCTGCAATCCCTAGCACCCCCAACTCCTTCAGCTTGACTGTCACCATCCCTAGCACCCCCAACACCTTAGACAACACCTCCAGCTTGACTCCTGTCCCCCCTAGCACCCCCAACACCTCCAGCTTGACTGTTGCCACCCCTTGCACCCCCAACACCTCCAGCCAGACTGCTGTCCCCCCTAGAACCCCAAACACCTTGGACAACAACTCCAGCTTGACTGATACAGCCCCTTAGCACCCCCAACACCTCCAGCTTGACTGCTGCCACCCCTAGCACCCCCAACACCTCCAGCTTGACTTCAAAGACCCCTTGCACCCCAAACACCTTAGACAACACCTCCAGCTTGACTCCTGTCCCCCCTAGCACCCCCAACACCTCCAGCTTGACTAATGTCACCCCTTGCACCCCCAACACCTCCAGCCTGACTGCCGTCCCCCCTAGAACCCCCAAAGCCTTGGACAATACCTCCAGCTTGACTGCTACCACCCCTTGCACCCCCAACACCTCCAGCTTGACTGTTGTCCCCCTAGCAACTCCCAACACCTTGGACAATACCTCACGCTTCACTAATACCACTCTTAGCACTCCCAACACCTTGGACAACACCTCCAGCTTGACTGCTGCCACCCCTTAGCACCCCCAACACCTCCAGCTTGACAGCTGTCCCCCCTAGCACCCCCAACACCTCCAGCTTGACTGCTACCACCTTGGACAACACCTCCAGCTTGACTGCTACCACCCCTAACACCCCAACACCTCCAGCTTGACTGCTACCACCCCTAGCACCCCCAACACCTTGGACAACAACTCCAGCTTGACTGCTACCACCCCTAGCACCCCCAACACCTCCAGCTTGACTGCTACCACCCCTAGCACCCCTAAAACCTCCAGCTTGACTGCTAACACCCCTTGCACCCCCAACACCTCCAGCTTGACTGCTGCCATCCCTAGCACCCCCAACACCTTGGACAAAACCTCCAGCTTGACTGCTACCACCGCTAGCATCCCAACACCTCCAGCTTGACTGCTACCAACCCTAGCACCCCAAACACCTTGGACAACACCTCCAGCTTGACTGCTACCACCCCTAGCATCCCAACACCTCCAGCTTGACTGCTACCATCCCTAGCACCCCCAACACCTTGGACAAAACCTCCAGCTTGACTGCTACCACCCCTAGCATCCCAACACCTCCAGCTTGACTGCTACCATCCCTAGCACCCCTAACACCTCCAGCTTGAATGCAACCACCCCTAGCACCCCCAACACCTCCAGCATGACTGCTGTCCCCCTAGCAACCCAAACACTTTGGACAACAGCTCCAGCTTGACTGCTGTCCCACCTAGCACCCCCAACACATTGGGCAACACCTTCAGCTTGACTGCTGTACCCCCTTGCACCCCCAACACCTCCAGATTTTCTGCTGCCATCCCTAGCACCCCCAACACCTTGGACAACAAATCCAGCTTGACTGCTACTACCCCTAGCACCCCCAACACCTCCAGCTTGACTGCTACCACCCCTTGCACCCCCAACACCTTGGACAACAAATCCAGCTTGACTGCTACCACCCCTAGCACCCCCAACACCTCCAGCTTGACTGCTACCACCCCTTGCACCCCCAACACCTCCAGCTTGACAGCTGTCCCCCCTAGCACCCCCAACACCTCCAGCTTGACTGCTACCACCTTGGACAACACCTCCAGCTTGACTGCTACCACCCCTAGCACCCCAACACCTCCAGCTTGACTGCTACCACCCCTAGCACCCCAAACACCTTGGACAACACCTCCAGCTTGACTGCTGTCATCCCTAGCACCCCTAACACCTCCAGCTTGACTGCAACCACCCCTAGCAACCCCAACACCTCCAGCATGACTGCTGTCCCCCTAGCACCCCAAACACTTTGGACAACAGCTCCAGCTTGACTGCTGTCCCCCCTAGCACCCCCAACACCTTGGACAACACCTTCAGCTTGACTGCTGTCCCCCCTTGCACCCCCAACACCTCCAGATTTTCTGCTGCCATCCCTAGCACCTCCAACACCTTGGACAACAACTCCAGCTTGACTGCTACCACCCCTAGCACCCCCAAAACCTTGGACAACACCTCCAGCTTGACTGCTGTCCCCCCCTAGCACCCCCAACACCTCCAGCTTGACTGTTGCCACCCGTAGCACCCCCAACACCTCCAGCATGACTGTTGCCACCCCTTGCACCCCCAACACCTCCAGCTTGACAAATGTCAGCCCTTGCACCCCCAACACCTCCAGCCTGACTGCCGTCCCCCCTAGAACCCCCAACACCTTGGACAATACCTCCATCTTGACTGCTACCACCCCTTGCACCCCAACACCTCCAGCTTGACTGCTGTCCCCCTAGCACTCCCAACACCTTAGACAACACCTCCAGCTTGACTAGTACCACTCTTAGCACCCCCAACACCTTGGAAAACACCTCCAGCTTGACTGCTGCCACCCCTTAGCACCCCCAACACCTCCAGCTTGACTGCTGCCACCCTTAGCACCCCCAACACCTTGGACAACAACTCCAGCTTGACTGCTACCACCCCTAGCACCCCCAACACCTCCAGCTTGACTGCTACCACCCCTAGCACCCCCAACACCTCCAGCTTGACTGCTACCACCCCTTGCACCCCCAACACCTCCAGCTTGCCTGCTGCCATCCCTAGCACCCCCAACACCTTGGACAACACCTCCAGCTTGACTGCTACCACCCCTAGCACCCCAACACCTCCAGCTTGACTGCTACCACCCCTAGCACCCCAAACACCTTGGACAACACCTCCAGCTTGACTGCTGCCATCCCTAGCACCCCTAACACCTCCAGCTTGACTGCAACCACCCCTAGCACCCCCAACACCTCCAGCATGACTGCTGTCCCCCTAGCACCCCAAACACTTTGGACAACAGCTCCAGCATGACTGCTGCCCCTCCTAGCACCCCCAACACCTTGGTCAACACCTTCAGCTTGACTGCTGTCCCCCCTTGCACCCCCAACACCTCCAGATTTTCTGCTGCCGTCCCTAGCACCCCCAACACCTTGGACAACACCTCCAGCTTGACTGCTACCACCCCTAGCACCCCCAAAACCTTGGACAACACCTCCAGCTTGACTGCTGTCCCCCCCTAGCACCCCCAACACCTCCAGCTTGACTGTTGCCACCCCTTGCACCCCCAACACCTCCAGCTTAACTGTTGCCACCCCTTGCACCCCCAACACCTTGGACAATACCTCCAGCATGACTGCTACCACCCCTTGCACCCCCAACACCTCCAGCTTGACTGCTGTCCCCCTAGCACTCCCAACACCTTGGACAACACCTCCAGCTTGACTAATACCACTCTTAGCACCCCCAACACCTTGGACAACACCTCCAGCTTGACTGCTGCCACCCCTTAGCACCCCCAACACCTCCAGCTTGACTGCTGCCACCCTTAGCACCCCCAACACCTTGGACAACAACTCCAGCTTGACTGCTACCACCCCTAGCACCCCCAACACCTCCAGCTTGACTGCTACCACCCCTAGCACCCCCAACACCTCCAGCTTGACTGCTACCACCCCTTGCACCCCCAACACTTCCAGCTTGACTGCTGCCATCCCTAGCACCCCCAACACCTTGGACAACACCTCCAGCTTGACTGCTGCCACCCCTTAGCACCCCCAACACCTCCAGCTTGACTGCTGCCACCCTTAGCACCCCCAACACCTTGGACAACAACTCCAGCTTGACTGCTACCACCCCTAGCACCCCCAACACCTCCAGCTTGACTGCTACCACCCCTAGCACCCCCAACACCTCCAGCTTGACTGCTGTCCCCCCCTAGCACCCCCAACACCTCCAGCTTGACTGTTGCCACCCGTAGCACCCCCAACACCTCCAGCATGACTGTTGCCACCCCTTGCACCCCCAACACCTCCAGCTTGACAAATGTCAGCCCTTGCACCCCCAACACCTCCAGCCTGACTGCCGTCCCCCCTAGAACCCCCAACACCTTGGACAATACCTCCATCTTGACTGCTACCACCCCTTGCACCCCAACACCTCCAGCTTGACTGCTGTCCCCCTAGCACTCCCAACACCTTGGACAACACCTCCAGCTTGACTAATACCACTCTTAGCACCCCCAACACCTTGGAAAACACCTCCAGCTTGACTGCTGCCACCCCTTAGCACCCCCAACACCTCCAGCTTGACTGCTGCCACCCTTAGCACCCCCAACACCTTGGACAACAACTCCAGCTTGACTGCTACCACCCCTAGCACCCCCAACACCTCCAGCTTGACTGCTACCACCCCTAGCACCCCCAACACCTCCAGCTTGACTGCTACCACCCCTTGCACCCCCAACACCTCCAGCTTGACTGCTGCCATCCCTAGCACCCCCAACACCTTGGACAACACCTCCAGCTTGACTGCTACCACCCCTAGCACCCCAACACCTCCAGCTTGACTGCTACCACCCCTAGCACCCCAAACACCTTGGACAACACCTCCAGCTTGACTGCTGCCATCCCTAGCACCCCTAACACCTCCAGCTTGACTGCAACCACCCCTAGCACCCCCAACACCTCCAGCATGACTGCTGTCCCCCTAGCACCCCAAACACTTTGGACAACAGCTCCAGCATGACTGCTGCCCCTCCTAGCACCCCCAACACCTTGGTCAACACCTTCAGCTTGACTGCTGTCCCCCCTTGCACCCCCAACACCTCCAGATTTTCTGCTGCCGTCCCTAGCACCCCCAACACCTTGGACAACACCTCCAGCTTGACTGCTACCACCCCTAGCACCCCCAAAACCTTGGACAACACCTCCAGCTTGACTGCTGTCCCCCCCTAGCACCCCCAACACCTCCAGCTTGACTGTTGCCAACCCTTGCACCCCCAACACCTCCAGCTTAACTGTTGCCACCCCTTGCACCCCCAACACCTTGGACAATACCTCCAGCATGACTGCTACCACCCCTTGCACCCCCAACACCTCCAGCTTGACTGCTGTCCCCCTAGCACTCCCAACACCTTGGACAACACCTCCAGCTTGACTAATACCACTCTTAGCACCCCCAACACCTTGGACAACACCTCCAGCTTGACTGCTGCCACCCCTTAGCACCCCCAACACCTCCAGCTTGACTGCTGCCACCCTTAGCACCCCCAACACCTTGGACAACAACTCCAGCTTGACTGCTACCACCCCTAGCACCCCCAACACCTCCAGCTTGACTGCTACCACCCCTAGCACCCCCAACACCTCCAGCTTGACTGCTACCACCCCTTGCACCCCCAACACTTCCAGCTTGACTGCTGCCATCCCTAGCACCCCCAACACCTTGGACAACACCTCCAGCTTGACTGCTGCCACCCCTTAGCACCCCCAACACCTCCAGCTTGACTGCTGCCACCCTTAGCACCCCCAACACCTTGGACAACAACTCCAGCTTGACTGCTACCACCCCTAGCACCCCCAACACCTCCAGCTTGACTGCTACCACCCCTAGCACCCCCAACACCTCCAGCTTGACTGCTGTCCCCCCCTAGCACCCCCAACACCTCCAGCTTGACTGTTGCCACCCGTAGCACCCCCAACACCTCCAGCATGACTGTTGCCACCCCTTGCACCCCCAACACCTCCAGCTTGACAAATGTCAGCCCTTGCACCCCCAACACCTCCAGCCTGACTGCCGTCCCCCCTAGAACCCCCAACACCTTGGACAATACCTCCATCTTGACTGCTACCACCCCTTGCACCCCAACACCTCCAGCTTGACTGCTGTCCCCCTAGCACTCCCAACACCTTGGACAACACCTCCAGCTTGACTAATACCACTCTTAGCACCCCCAACACCTTGGAAAACACCTCCAGCTTGACTGCTGCCACCCCTTAGCACCCCCAACACCTCCAGCTTGACTGCTGCCACCCTTAGCACCCCCAACACCTTGGACAACAACTCCAGCTTGACTGCTACCACCCCTAGCACCCCCAACACCTCCAGCTTGACTGCTACCACCCCTAGCACCCCCAACACCTCCAGCTTGACTGCTACCACCCCTTGCACCCCCAACACCTCCAGCTTGACTGCTGCCATCCCTAGCACCCCCAACACCTTGGACAACACCTCCAGCTTGACTGCTACCACCCCTAGCACCCCAACACCTCCAGCTTGACTGCTACCACCCCTGGCACCCCAAACACCTTGGACAACACCTCCAGCTTGACTGCTGCCATCCCTAGCACCCCTAACACCTCCAGCTTGACTGCAACCACCCCTAGCACCCCCAACACCTCCAGCATGACTGCTGTCCCCCTAGCACCCCAAACACTTTGGACAACAGCTCCAGCATGACTGCTGCCCCTCCTAGCACCCCCAACACCTTGGTCAACACCTTCAGCTTGACTGCTGTCCCCCCTTGCACCCCCAACACCTCCAGATTTTCTGCTGCCGTCCCTAGCACCCCCAACACCTTGGACAACACCTCCAGCTTGACTGCTACCACCCCTAGCACCCCCAAAACCTTGGACAACACCTCCAGCTTGACTGCTGTCCCCCCCTAGCACCCCCAACACCTCCAGCTTGACTGTTGCCACCCCTTGCACCCCCAACACCTCCAGCTTAACTGTTGCCACCCCTTGCACCCCCAACACCTTGGACAATACCTCCAGCATGACTGCTACCACCCCTTGCACCCCCAACACCTCCAGCTTGACTGCTGTCCCCCTAGCACTCCCAACACCTTGGACAACACCTCCAGCTTGACTAATACCACTCTTAGCACCCCCAACACCTTGGACAACACCTCCAGCTTGACTGCTGCCACCCCTTAGCACCCCCAACACCTCCAGCTTGACTGCTGCCACCCTTAGCACCCCCAACACCTTGGACAACAACTCCAGCTTGACTGCTACCACCCCTAGCACCCCCAACACCTCCAGCTTGACTGCTACCACCCCTAGCACCCCCAACACCTCCAGCTTGACTGCTACCACCCCTTGCACCCCCAACACTTCCAGCTTGACTGCTGCCATCCCTAGCACCCCCAACACCTTGGACAACACCTCCAGCTTGACTGCTACCACCCCTAGCACCCCAACACCTTCAGCTTGACTGCTACCACCCCTAGCACCCCAAACACCTTGGACAACACCTCCAGCTTGACTGCTGCCATCCCTAGCACCCCTAACACCTCCAGCTTGACTGCAACCACCCCTAGCACCCCCAACACCTCCAGCATGACTGCTGTCCCCCTAGCACCCCAAACACTTTGGACAACAGCTCCAGCTTGACTGCTGCCCCCCTTAGCACCCCCAACACCTTGGTCAACACCTCCAGCTTGACTGCTGTCCCCCCCTAGCACCCCCAACACCTCCAGCTTGACTGTTGCCACCCCTTGCACCCCCAACACCTCCAGCTTGACTGTTGCCACCCCTTGCACCCCCAACACCTCCAGCTTGACTAATGTCACTCCTTGCACCCCCAACACCTCCAGCCTGACTGCCGTCCCCCATAGAACCCCCAACACCTTGGACAATACCTCCAGCTTGACTGCTACCACCCCTTGCACCCCCAACACCTCCAGCTTGACTGCTGTCCCCCTAGCACTCCCAACACCTTGGACAACACCTCCAGCTTGACTAATACCACTCTTAGCACCCCCAACACCTTGGACAACACCTCCAGCTTGACTGCTGCCACCCCTTAGCACCCCCAACTCCTCCAGCTTGACTGCTGCCACCCTTAGCACCCCCAACACCTTGGACAACAACTCCAGCTTGACTGCTACCACCCCTAGCACCCCCAACACCTCCAGCTTGACTGCTACCACCCCTAGCACCCCCAACACCTCCAGCTTGACTGCTACCACCCCTTGCACCCCCAACACCTCCAGCTTGACTGCTGCCATCCCTAGCACCCCCAACACCTTGGACAATACCTCCAGCTTGACTGCTACCACCCCTAGCACCCCAACACCTCCAGCTTGACTGCTACCACCCCTAGCACCCCAAACACCTTGGACAACACCTCCAGCTTGACTGCTGCCATCCCTAGCACCCCTAACACCTCCAGCTTGACTGCAACCACCCCTAGCACCCCCAACACCTCCAGCATGACTGCTGTCCCCCTAGCACCCCAAACACTTTGGACAACAGCTCCAGCTTGACTGCTGCCCCCCTTAGCACACCCAACACCTTGGTCAACACCTCCAGCTTGACTGCTGTCCCCCCCTAGCACCCCCAACACCTCCAGCTTGACTGTTGCCACCCCTTGCACCCCCAACACCTCCAGCTTGACTGTTGCCACCCCTTGCACCCCCAACACCTCCAGCTTGACTAATGTCACCCCTTGCACCCCCAACACCTCCAGCCTGACTGCCGTCCCCCCTAGAACCCCCAACACCTTGGACAATACCTCCAGCTTGACTGCTACCACCCCTTGCACCCCCAACACCTCCAGCTTGACTGCTGTCCCCCTAGCACTCCCAACACCTTGGACAACACCTCCAGCTTGACTAATACCACTCTTAGCACCCCCAACACCTTGGACAACACCTTCAGCTTGACTGCTGCCACCCCTTAGCACCCCCAACACCTCCAACTTGACTGCTGCCACCCTTAGCACCCCCAACACCTTGGACAACAACTCCAGCTTGACTGCTACCACCCTAGCACCCCCAACACCTCCAGCTTGACTGCTACCACCCCTAGCACCCCCAACACCTCCAGCTTGACTGCTACCACCCCTTGCACCCCCAACACCTCCAGCTTGACTGCTGCCATCCCTAGCACCCCCAACACCTTGGACAACACCTCCAGCTTGACTGCTACCACTCTTAGCACCCCAACACCTCCAGCTTGACTGCAACCACCCCTAGCACCCCCAACACCTCCAGAATGACTGCTGTCCCCCTAGCACCCCAAACACTTTGGACAACAGCTCCAGCTTGACTGCTGTCCCCCCTTGCACCCCCAACACCTCCAGATTTTCTGCTGCCATCCCTAGCACCCCCAACACCTTGGACAACAAATCCAGCTTGACTGCTACCACCCCTAGCACCCCCAACACCTCCAGCTTGACTGCTACCACCCCTTGCAGCCCCAACACCTCCAGCTTGACAGCTGTCCCCCCTAGCACACCCAACACCTCCAGCTTGACTGCTGCCACCCCGAGCACCCCCAACACCTTGGACAACACCTTCAGCTTGACTGCTGTCCCCCCTTGCACCCCCAACACCTCCAGATTTTCTGCTGCCATCCCTAGCACCCCCAACACCTTGGACAACAAATCCAGCTTGACTGCTACCACCCCTAGCACCCCCAACACCTCCAGCTTGACTGCTACCACCCCTTGCACCCCCAACACCTCCAGCTTGGCAGCTGTCCCCCCTAGCACACCCAACACCTCCAGCTTGACTGCTGCCATCCCTAGCACCCCTAACACCTCCAGCTTGACTGCAACCACCCCTAGCACCCCCAACACCTCCAGCATGACTGCTGTCCCCCTAGCACCCCAAACACTTTGGACAACAGCTCCAGCATGACTGCTGCCCCCCCTAGCACCCCCAACACATTGGTCAACACCTTCAGCTTGACTGCTGTCCCCCCTTGCACCCCCAACACCTCCAGATTTTCTGCTGCCGTCCCTAGCACCCCCAACACCTTGGACAACACCTCCAGCTTGACTGCTACCACCCCTAGCACCCCCAAAACCTTGGACAACACCTCCAGCTTGACTGCTGTCCCCCCCTAGCACCCCCAACACCTCCAGCTTGACTGTTGCCACCCCTTGCACCCCCAACACCTCCAGCTTGACTGTTGCCACCCCTTGCACCCCCAACACCTCCAGCTTGACTAATGTCACCCCTTGCACCCCCAAACACCTCCAGCCTGACTGCCGTCCCCCCTAGAACCCCCAACACCTTGGACAATACCTCCAGCTTGACTGCTACCACCCCTTGCACCCCCAACACCTCCAGCTTGACTGCTGTCCCCCTAGCACTCCCAACACCTTGGACAACTCCTCCAGCTTGACTAATACCACTCTTAGCACCCCCAACACCTTGGACAACACCTCCAGCTTGACTGCTGCCACCCCTTAGCACCCCCAACACCTCCAGCTTGACTGCTGCCACCCTTAGCACCCCCAACACCTTGGACAACAACTCCAGCTTGACTGCTACCACCCCTAGCACCCCCAACACCTCCAGCTTGACTGCTACCACCCCTAGCACCCCCAACACCTCCAGCTTGACTGCTACCACCCCTTGCACCCCCAACACTTCCAGCTTGACTGCTGCCATCCCTAGCACCCCCAACACCTTGGACAACACCTCCAGCTTGACTGCTACCACCCCTAGCACCCCAACACCTCCAGCTTGACTGCTACCACCCCTAGCACCCCAAACACCTTGGACAACACCTCCAGCTTGACTGCTGCCATCCCTAGCACCCCTAACACCTCCAGCTTGACTGCAACCACCCCTAGCACCCCCAACACCTCCAGCATGACTGCTGTCCCCCTAGCACCCCAAACACTTTGGACAACAGCTCCAGCTTGACTGCTGCCCCCCTTAGCACCCCCAACACCTTGGTCAACACCTCCAGCTTGACTGCTGTCCCCCCCTAGCACCCCCAACACCTCCAGCTTGACTGTTGCCACCCCTTGCACCCCCAACACCTCCAGCTTGACTGTTGCCACCCCTTGCACCCCCAACACCTCCAGCCTGACTGCCGTCCCCCATAGAACCCCCAACACCTTGGACAATACCTCCAGCTTGACTGCTACCACCCCTAGCACCCCCAACACCTCCAGCTTGACTGCTGTCCCCCTAGCACTCCCAACACCTTGGACAACACCTCCAGCTTGACTAATACCACTCTTAGCACCCCCAACACCTTGGACAACACCTCCAGCTTGACTGCTGCCACCCCTTAGCACCCCCAACACCTCCAGCTTGACTGCTGCCACCCTTAGCACCCCCAACACCTTGGACAACACCTCCAGCTTGACTGCTACCACCCCTAGCACCCCCAACACCTCCAGCTTGACTGCTACCACCCCTAGCACCCCCAACACCTCCAGCTTGACTGCTACCACCCCTTGCACCCCCAACACCTCCAGCTTGACTGCTGCCATCCCTAGCACCCCCAACACCTTGGACAACACCTCCAGCTTGACTGCTACCACCCCTAGCACCCCAACACCTCCAGCTTGACTGCTACCACCCCTAGCACCCCAAACACCTTGGACAACACCTCCAGCTTGACTGCTGCCATCCCTAGCACCCCTAACACCTCCAGCTTGACTACAAACACCCCTAGCACCCCCAACACCTCCAGCATGACTGCTGTCCCCCTAGCACCCCAAACACTTTGGACAACAGCTCCAGCTTGACTGCTGCCCCCCTTAGCACCCCCAACACCTTGGTCAACACCTCCAGCTTGACTGCTGTCCCCCCCTAGCACCCCCAACACCTCCAGCTTGACTGTTGCCACCCCTTGCACCCCCAACACCTCCAGCTTGACTGTTGCCACCCCTTGCACCCCCAACACCTCCAGCCTGACTGCCGTCCCCCATAGAACCCCCAACACCTTGGACAATACCTCCAGCTTGACTGCTACCACCCCTTGCACCCCCAACACCTCCAGCTTGACTGCTGTCCCCCTAGCACTCCCAACACCTTGGACAACACCTCCAGCTTGACTAATACCACTCTTAGCACCCCCAACACCTTGGACAACACCTCCAGCTTGACTGCTGCCACCCCTTAGCACCCCCAACACCTCCAGCTTGACTGCTGCCACCCTTAGCACCCCCAACACCTTGGACAACAACTCCAGCTTGACTGCTACCACCCCTAGCACCCCCAACACCTCCAGCTTGACTGCTACCACCCCTAGCACCCCCAACACCTCCAGCTTGACTGCTACCACCCCTTGCACCCCCAACACCTCCAGCTTGACTGCTGCCATCCCTAGCACCCCCAACACCTTGGACAACACCTCCAGCTTGACTGCTACCACCCCTAGCACCCCAACACCTCCAGCTTGACTGCTACCACCCCTAGCACCCCAAACACCTTGGACAACACCTCCAGCTTGACTGCTGCCATCCCTAGCACCCCTAACACCTCCAGCTTGACTGCAACCACCCCTAGCACCCCCAACACCTCCAGCATGACTGCTGTCCCCCTAGCACCCCAAACACTTTGGACAACAGCTCCAGCTTGACTGCTGCCCCCCTTAGCACCCCCAACACCTTGGTCAACACCTCCAGCTTGACTGCTGTCCCCCCCTAGCACCCCCAACACCTCCAGCTTGACTGTTGCCACCCCTTGCACCCCCAACACCTCCAGCTTGACTGTTGCCACCCCTTGCACCCCAACACCTCCAGCTTGACTAATGTCACCCCTTGCACCCCCAACACCTCCAGCCTGACTGCCGTCCCCCCTAGAACCCCCAACACCTTGGACAATACCTCCAGCTTGACTGCTACCACCCCTTGCACCCCCAACACCTCCAGCTTGACTGCTGTCCCCCTAGCACTCCCAACACCTTGGACAACACCTCCAGCTTGACTAATACCACTCTTAGCACCCCCAACACCATGGACAACACCTCCAGCTTGACTGCTGCCACCCTTAGCACCCCCAACACCTTGGACAACAACTCCAGCTTGACTGCTACCACCCCTAGCACCCCCAACACCTCCAGCTTGACTGCTACCACCCCTAGCACCCCCAACACCTCCAGCTTGACTGCTACCACCCCTTGCACCCCCAACACCTCCAGCTTGACTGCTGCCATCCCTAGCACCCCCAACACCTTGGACAACACCTCCAGCTTGACTGCTACCACTCTTAGCACCCCAACACCTCCAGCTTGACTGCTACCACCCCTAGCACCCCAAACACCTTGGACAACACCTCCAGCTTGACTGCTGCCATCCCTAGCACCCCTAGCACCTCCAGCTTGACTGCAACCACCCCTAGCACCCCCAACACCTCCAGCATGACTGCTGTCCCCCTAGCACCCCAAACACTTTGGACAACAGCTCCAGCTTGACTGCTGCCCCCCCTAGCACCCCCAACACCTTGGACAACACCTTCAGCTTGACTGCTGTCCCCCCTTGCACCCCCAACACCTCTAGATTTTCTGCTGCCATCCCTAGCACCCCCAACACCTTGGACAACAAATCCAGCTTGACTGCTACCACCCCTAGCACCCCCAACACCTCCAGCTTCACTGCTACCACCCCTTGCACCCCAACACCTCCAGCTTGACAGCTGTCCCCCCTAGCACACCCAACACCTCCAGCTTGACTGCTGCCACCCCGAGCACCCCCAACACCTTGGACAACACCTTCAGCTTGACTGCTGTCCCCCCTTGCATCCCCAACACCTCCAGATTTTCTGCTGCCATCCCTAGCACCCCCAACACCTTGGACAACAAATCCAGCTTTACTGCTACCACCCCTAGCACCCCCAACACCTCCAGCTTGACTGCTACCACCCCTTGCACCCCCAACACCTCCAGCTTGACAGCTGTCCCCCCTAGCACACCCAACACCTCCAGCTTGACTGCTGCCACCCCGAGCACCCCCAACACCTTGGACAACACCTCCAGCTTGACTGCTACCACTCTTAGCACCCCCAACACCTTGGACAACACCTCCAGCTTGACTGCTACCACCCCTAGCACCCCAACACCTCCAGCTTGACTGCTACCACCCCTAGCACCCCAAACACCTTGGACAACACCTCCAGCTTGACTGCTGCCATCCCTAGCACCCCTAACACCTCCAGCTTGACTGCAACCACCCCTAGCACCCCAAACACTTTGGACAACAGCTCCAGCTTGACTGCTGCCCCCCCTAGCACCCCCAACACCTTGGTCAACACCTTCAGCTTGACTGCTGTCCCCCCTTGCACCCCCAACACCTCCAGCTTGACTGCTGCCACCCCGAGCACCCCCAACACCTCCAGATTGACTGCTGCCACCCCTAGCACCCCCAACACCTTGGACAACACCTCCAGCTTGACTGCTGCAACCCCTAGCACCCCCAACACCTTGGACAACACCTCCAGCTTGACTGCTACCACCCCTAGCACCCCCAACACATCCAGCTTGACTGCTGCCACCCTTAGCACCCCCAACACCTTGGACAACAACTCCAGCTTGACTGCTACCACCCCTAGCACCCCCAACACCTCCAGCTTGACTGCTACCACCCCTAGCACCCCCAACACCTCCAGCTTGACTGCTACCACCCCTTGCACCCCCAACACCTCCAGCTTGACTGCTGCCATCCCTAGCACCCCCAACACCTTGGACAACACCTCCAGCTTGACTGCTACCACCCCTAGCACCCCAACACCTCCAGCTTGACTGCTACCACCCCTAGCACCCCAAACACCTTGGACAACACCTCCAGCTTGAATGCTGCCATCCCTAGCACCCCTAACACCTCCAGCTTGACTGCAACCACCCCTAGCACCCCAAACACTTTGGACAACAGCTCCAGCTTGACTGCTGTCCCCCCTTGCACCCCTAACACCTCCAGATTTTCTGCTGCCGTCACTAGCACCCCCAACACCTTGGACAACACCTCCAGCTTGACTGCTACCAACCCTAGCACCCCCAAAACCTTGGACAACACCTCCAGCTTGACTGCTGTCCCCCCCTAGCACCCCCAACACCTCCAGCTTGACTGTTGCCACCCCTTGCACCCCCAACACCTCCAGCTTGACTGTTGCCACCCCTTGCACCCCCAACACCTCCAGCTTGACTAATGTCACCCCTTGCACCCCCAACACCTCCAGCCTGACTGCCGTCCCCCCTAGAACCACCAACACCTTGGACAATACCTCCAGCTTGACTGCTACCACCCCTTGCACCCCCAACACCTCCAGCTTGACTGCTGTCCCCCTAGCACTCCCAACACCTTGGACAACACCTCCAGCTTGACTAATACCACTCTTAGCACCCCCAACACCTTGGACAACACCTCCAGCATGACTGCTGCCACCCCTTAGCACCCCCAACACCTCCAGATTGACTGCTGCCACCCTTAGCACCCCCAACACCTTGGACAACAACTCCAGCGTGACTGCTACCACCCCTAGCACCCCCAACACCTCCAGCTTGACTGCTACCACCCCTAGCACCCCCAACACCTCCAGCTTGAATGCTACCACCCCTTGCACCCCTAACAACTCCAGCTTGACTGCTGCCACCCCTAGCACCCCCAAAACCTTGGACAACACCTCCAGCTTGACTGCTATCACCCCTAGCACCCCCAACACCTCCAGCTTGACTCCTACCACCCCTTGCACCCCCAACACTTCCAGCTTGACTGCTGCCTACCCTGCACCCCCAACACCTTGGACAACACCTCCAGCTTGACTGCTACCACCCCTTGCACACCCAACATCTCCAGCTTGACTGCTGCAACCGCTAGCACCCCCAACACCTCCAGCTTGAGTGCTGTCCCCCCTAGCACCCCCAACACCTCCAGCTTGACTGTTGCCACCCCTTGCACCCCCAACACCTCCAGCTTGACTGCTGCCATCCCTAGCACCCCCAACACCTCCAGCTTGACTGTTGCCACCCATTGCACCCCCAACACCTCCAGTTTGACTGTTGCCACCCATTGCACCCCCAACACCTCCAGCTTGACTGCTGTCACCCCTTGCACCCCCAACATCTCCAGCTTGACTGCTGTCCCCCCTAACACCCCAAACACCTCCAGCTTGACTGTTGCCACCCATTGCACCCCCAACACCTCCAGTTTGACTGTTGCCACCCATTGCACCCCCAACACCTCCAGCTTGACTGCTTTCACCCCTTGCACCCCCAACATCTCCAGCTTGACTGCTGTCCCCCCTAACACCCCCAACACCTTGGACAACACCTCCAGCTTGACTGCTACCACCCCTAGCACCCCCAACACCTCCAGCTTGACTGCTGCCACCCCTAGCACCCCCAAAACCTCCAGCTTGACTGCTGTCCCCCCTAGCACCCCCAACACCTCCTGCTTGACTGTTGCCACCCCTTGCACCCCCAACACCTCCAGCTTGACTGCTGCCATCCCTAGCACCCCCAAAACCTTGGACAACACCTCCAGCTTGACTGCTACCTCCACTTGCACACCCCAACACCCCCTGCTATCACCCCTAACACCCCCAACACCTCCAGTTTGACTCCTACCACCCCTTGCACCCCCAACACTTCCAGTTTGACTGCTGCCACCCCTAGCACCCCCAACACCTCCAGCTTGACTGTTACCACCCCTTGCACCCCCAACACCTCCATCTTGACTGCTTTCACCCCTTGCACCCCCAACATCTCCAGGTTGACTGCTGCCATCCCTAGCACCCCCAACACCTTGGACAACACCTCCAGCTTGACTGCTACCACCCCTAGCACCCCCAACACCTCGAGCTTGACTGCTACCACCCCTAGCAACCCCAAAACCTTGGACAACACCTCCAGCTTGACTGCTGTCCCCCCTAGCACCCCAAACACCTCCAGCAAGACTGCTGCCACCCCTAGCACCCCCAAAACCTTGGACAACACCTCCAGCTTGACTGCTATCACCCCTAGCACCCCCAACACCTCCAGCTTGACTCCTACCACCCCTTGCACCCCCAACACTTCCAGCTTGACTGCTGCCTACCCTGCACCCCCAACACCTTGGACAACACCTCCAGCTTGACTGCTACCACCCCTTGCACACCCAACATCTCCAGCTTGACAGCTGCAACCGCTAGCACCCCCAACACCTCCAGCTTGAGTGCTGTCCCCCCTAGCACCCCCAACACCTCCAGCTTGACTGTTGCCACCCCTTGCACCCCCAACACCTCCAGCTTGACTGCTGCCATCCCTAGCACCCCCAACACCTCCAGCTTGACTGTTGCCACCCATTGCACCCCCAACACCTCCAGTTTGACTGTTGCCACCCATTGCACCCCCAACACCTCCAGCTTGACTGCTGTCACCCCTTGCACCCCCAACATCTCCAGCTTGACTGCTGTCCCCCCTAACACCCCAAACACCTCCAGCTTGACTGTTGCCACCCATTGCACCCCCAACACCTCCAGTTTGACTGTTGCCACCCATTGCACCCCCAACACCTCCAGCTTGACTGCTTTCACCCCTTGCACCCCCAACATCTCCAGCTTGACTGCTGTCCCCCCTAACACCCCCAACACCTTGGACAACACCTCCAGCTTGACTGCTACCACCCCTAGCACCCCCAACACCTCCAGCTTGACTGCTGCCACCCCTAGCACCCCCAAAACCTCCAGCTTGACTGCTGTCCCCCCTAGCACCCCCAACACCTCCTGCTTGACTGTTGCCACCCCTTGCACCCCCAACACCTCCAGCTTGACTGCTGCCATCCCTAGCACCCCCAAAACCTTGGACAACACCTCCAGCTTGACTGCTACCTCCACTTGCACACCCCAACACCCCCTGCTATCACCCCTAACACCCCCAACACCTCCAGTTTGACTCCTACCACCCCTTGCACCCCCAACACTTCCAGTTTGACTGCTGCCACCCCTAGCACCCCCAACACCTCCAGCTTGACTGTTACCACCCCTTGCACCCCCAACACCTCCATCTTGACTGCTTTCACCCCTTGCACCCCCAACATCTCCAGGTTGACTGCTGCCATCCCTAGCACCCCCAACACCTTGGACAACACCTCCAGCTTGACTGCTACCACCCCTAGCACCCCCAACACCTCGAGCTTGACTGCTACCACCCCTAGCAACCCCAAAACCTTGGACAACACCTCCAGCTTGACTGCTGTCCCCCCTAGCACCCCCAACACCTCCAGCAAGACTGCTAACACCCCTAGCACCCCCGATACCTTGGACAACACCTCCAGCTTGACTGCTACCAGCCCTTGCACCCCCAACACCTTGGACAACACCTCCAGCTTGACTGCTACCACCCCTAGCACCCCCAACACCTCCAGCTTGACTGCTACCACCCCTTGCACCCCTAACAACTCCAGCTTGACTGCTGCCACACCTAGCACCCCCAAAACCTTGGACAACACCTCCAGCTTGACTGCTATCACCCCTAGCACCCCCAACACCTCCAGCTTGAATCCTACCACCCCTTGCACCCCCAACACTTCCAACTTGACTGCTGCCACCCCTGCACCCCCAACACCTTGGACAACACCTCCATCTTGACTGCTATAACCCCTAGCACCCCCAACACCTCCAGCTTGACTGCTACAACCCCCTGCACCCCCAACACCTTGGACAACACCTCCATCTTGACTGCTATAACCCCTAGCACCCCCAACACCTCCAGCTTGACTGCTACAACCCCTTGCACCCCCAACACCTTGGACAACACCTCCAGCTTGACTGCTACCACCCCTTGCACACCCAACATCTCCAGCTTGACTGCTGCAACCGCTAGCACCCCAACACCTCCAGCTTGACTGCTGTCCCCCCTAGCACCCCCAACACCTCCAGCTTGACTGTTGCCACCCCTTGCACCCCCAACACCTCCAGCAAGACTGCTAACACCCCTAGCACCCCCAAAACCTTGGACAACACCTCCAGCTTGACTGCTGTCCCCCCTAGCACCCCCAACACCTCCAGCAAGACTGCTAACACCCCTAGCACCCCCGATACCTTGGACAACACCTCCAGCTTGACTGCTACCAGCCCTTGCACCCCCAACACCTTGGACAGCACCTCCAGCTTGACTGCTACCACCCCTAGCACCCCCAACACCTCCAGCTTGACTGCTACCACCCCTTGCACCCCTAACAACTCCAGCTTGACTGCTGCCACCCCTAGCACCCCCAAAACCTTGGACAACACCTCCAGCTTGACTGCTATCACCCCTAGCACCCCCAACACCTCCAGCTTGACTCCTACCACCCCTTGCACCCCCAACACTTCCAGCTTGACTGCTGCCACCCCTGCACCCCCAACACCTTGGACAACACCTCCATCTTGACTGCTATAACCCCTAGCACCCCCAACACCTCCAGCTTGACTGCTACCACCCCTTGCACCCCTAACAACTCCAGCTTGACTGCTGCCACCCCTAGCACCCCCAAAACCTTGGACAACACCTCCAGCTTGACTGCTATCACCCCTAGCACCCCCAACACCTCCAGCTTGACTCCTACCACCCCTTGCACCCCCAACACTTCCAGCTTGACTGCTGCCACCCCTGCACCCCCAACACCTTGGACAACACCTCCATCTTGACTGCTATAACCCCTAGCACCCCCAACACCTCCAGCTTGACTGCTACAATCCCCTGCACCCCCAACACCTTGGACAACACCTCCATCTTGACTGCTATAACCCCTAGCACCCCCAACACCTCCAGCTTGACTGCTACAACCCCTTGCACCCCCAACACCTTGGACAACACCTCCCGCTTGACTGCTACCACCCCTTGCACACCCAACATCTCCAGCTTGACTGCTGCAACCGCTAGCACCCCCAACACCTCCAGCTTGACTGCATTCCCCCCTAGCACCCCCAACACCTCCAGCTTGACTGTTGCCACCCCTTGCACCCCCAACACCTCCAGCTTGACTGCTGCCATCCCTAGCACCCCCAACACCTTGGACAACACCTCCAGCTTGACTGCTGTCCCCCCTAGCACCCCCAACACCTCCAGCTTGACTGTTGCCTCCCATTGCACCCCAAACACCTCCAGTTTGACTGTTGCCACCCATTGCACCCCCAACACCTCCAGCTTGACTGCTGTCACCCCTTGCACCCCCAACATCTCCAGCTTGACTGCTGTCCCCCCTAACACCCCCAACACCTCCAGCTTGACTGTTGCCACCCATTGCACCCCAAACACCTCCAGTTTGACTGTTGCCACCCATTGCACCCCCAACACCTCCAGCTTGACTGCTGTCACCCCTTGCACCCCCAACATCTCCACCTTGACTGCTGTCCCCCCTAACACCCCCAACACCTTGGACAACACCTCCAGCTTGACTGCTACCACCCCTAGCACCCCCAACACCTCCAGCTTGACTGCTGCCACCCCTACCACCCCCAAAACCTCAAGCTTGACTGCTGTCCCCCCTAGCACCCCCAACACCTCCAGCTTGACTGTTGCCACCCCTTGCACCCCCAACACCTCCAGCTTGACTGCTGCCATCCCTAGCACCCCCAAAACCTTGGACAACACCTCCAGCTTGACTGCTACCTCCCCTTGCACACCCCAACACCCCCAGCTTGACTGCTACCACCCCTTGCACCCCCAACACCTCCAGCTTGACTGCTGCCATCCCTAGTACTCCCAACACCTTGGACAACACCTCCAGCTTGACTGCTGTCCCCCATAGCACCCCCCAACACCTCCAGCTTGACTGCTGCCACCCCTAGCACACCCAACACATTGGACAACAACTCCAGCTTGACTGCTACCACCCGTAGCACCGCCAACACCTGCAGCTTGACTGCTACCACCCCTTGCACCCCCAACACCTCCAGCTTGACTGCTGTCCCCCCTAGCACCCCCAACACCTCCATCTTGACTGATGCCACCCCTAGCACCCCCAAAACCTTGGACAACACCTCCAGCTTGACTGCTATCACCCCTAGCACCCCCAACACCTCCAGCTTGACTCCTACCACTCTTAGCACCCCCAACACCTTGGACAACACCTCCGGCTTGACTGCTACCACTCTTAGCACCCCCAACACCTTCGACAACACCTCCAGCTTGACTGCTGTCCCCCCTAGCACCCCCAACACCTCCAGCTTGACTGCTACAACCCCTTGCACCCCCAACACCTTGGACAACACCTCCAGCTTGACTGCTACCACCCCTTGCACCCCTAACAACTCCAGCTTGACTGCTGCCACCCCTAGCACCCCCAAAACCTTGGACAACACCTCCAGCTTGACTGCTATCACCCCTAGCACCCCCAACACCTCCAGCTTGACTTCTACCACCACTTGCACCCCAAACACCTCCAGCTTGACTGCTGCCACCCCTAGCACCCCCAAAACCTTGGACAACACCTCCAGCTTGACTGCTATCACCCCTAGCACCCCCAACACCTCCAGCTTGACTCCTACCACCCCTTGCACCCCAACACTTCCAGCTTGAATGCTGCCACCCCTGCACCCCCAACAACTTGGACAACACCTCCATCTTGACTGCTATAACCCCTAGCACCCCCAACACCTCCAGCTTGACTGCTACAACCCCTTGCACCCCCAACACCTTGGACAACACCTCCAGCTTGACTGCTACCACCCCTTGCACACCCAACATCTCCAGCTTGACTGCTGCAACCCCTAGCACCCCCAACACCTCCAGCTTGACTGCTGTCCCCCCTAGCACCCCCAACACCTCCAGCTTGACTGTTGCCACCCCTTGCACCCCCAACACCTCCAGCTTGACTGCTGCCATCCCTAGCACCCCCAACACCTTGGACAACACCTCCAGCTTGACTGCTGTCCCCCCTAGCACCCCCAACACCTCCAGCTTGACTGTTGCCTCCCATTGCACCCCCAACACCTCCAGTTTGACTGTTGCCACCCATTGCACCCCCAACACCTCCAGCTTGACTGCTGTCACCCCTTGCACCCCCAACATCTCCAGCTTGACTGCTGTCCCCCCTAACACCCCCAACACCTCCAGCTTGACTGTTGCCACCCATTGCACCCCAAACACCTCCAGTTTGACTGTTGCCACCCATTGCACCCCCAACACCTCCAGCTTGACTGCTGTCACCCCTTGCACCCCCAACATCTCCAGCTTGACTGCTGTCACCCCTAACACCCCCAACACCTTGGACAACACCTCCAGCTTGACTGCTACCACCCCTAGCACCCCCAACACCTCCAGCTTGACTGTTGCCACCCCTTGCACCCCCAACACCTCCAGCTTGACTGCTGCCATCCCTAGCACCCCCAAAACCTTGGACAACACCTCCAGCATGACTACTACCTCCCCTTGCACACCCCAACACCCCCAGCTTGATTGCTACCACCCCTTGCACCCCCAACACCTCCAGCTTGACTGCTGCCATCCCTAGCACTCCCAACACCTTGGACAACACCTCCAGCTTGACTGCTGTCCCCCATAGCACCCCCCAACACCTCCAGCTTGACTGCTGCCACCCCTAGCACACCCAACGCATTGGACAACACCTCCAGCTTGACTGCTACCACCCGTAGCACCCCCAACACCTTGGACAACACCTCCAGCTTGACTGCTATAACCCCTTGCATCCCCAACACCTTGGACAACACCTCCAGCTTGACTGCTACCACCCCTTGCAACCACAACATCTCCAGCTTGACTGCTGCAACCCCTAGCACCCCCAACACCTCCAGCTTGACTGTTACCACCCCTAGCACCCCCAACACCTTGGACAACACCTCCAGCTTGACTGCTGTCCCCCCTAGCACCCCCAACACCTCCAGCTTGACTGTTGCCACCCATTGCACCCCCAACACCTCCAGCTTGACTGCTGTCACCCCTTGAACCCCCAACATCTCCAGCTTGACTGCTGTCCCCCCTAACACCCCCAACACCTTGGACAACACCTCCAGCTTGACTGCTACCACCCCTAGCACCCCCAACACCTCCAGCTTGACTGCTGCCACCCCTTGCACCCCCAACACCTCCAGCTTGACTGCTGCCATCCCTAGCACCCCCAAAACCTTGGACAACACCTCCAGCTTGACTGCTACCACCCCTTGCACACCCCAACACCCCCAGCTTGACTGCTACCACCCCTTGCACCCCCAACACCTCCAGCTTGACTGCTGCCATCCCTAGCACTCCCAACACCTTGGACAACACCTCCAGCTTGACTGCTACCACCCCTTGCACACCCCAACACCCCCAGCTTGACTGCTACCACCCCTTGCACCCCCAACACCTCCAGCTTGACTGCTGCCATCCCTAGCACTCCCAACACCTTGGACAACACCTCCAGCTTGACTGCTGTCCCCCATAGCACCCCCCAACACCTCCAGCTTGACTGCTGCCACCCCTAGCACACCCAACACATTGGACAACACCTCCAGCTTGACTGCTACCACCCGTAGCACCCCCAACACCTGCAGCTTGACTGCTACCACCCCTAGCACCCCCAACACCTCCAGCTTGACTGCTACCACCCCTTGCACCCCCAACACCTCCAGCTTGACTGCTGTCCCCCCTAGCACCCCCAACACCTCCAGCTTGACTGCTGCCACCCCTAGCACCCCCAACACCTTGGACAACACCTCCAGCTTGACTGCTGTCCCCCCTAGCACCCCCAACACCTCCAGCTTGACTGCTACCACCCCTAGCACCCCCAACACCTCCAGCTTGACTGCTGCCACCCCTAGCACCCCCAACACCTTGGACAACACCTCCAGCTTTACTGCTACCACTCTTAGCACCCCCAACACATTGGACAACACCTCCAGCTTGACTGCTGTCCCCCTAGCACCCCCAACACCTCCAGCTTGACTGCTGCCAGCAGTCTTCATTGTTTTGTGTGAGTGCACCTCACAAGTTGAGAATTCCCTGTCAAGAAGAGAGACAGCATCGAATGGAGGAGCTGTGTTTATTTTGCTTTATTCAAGAACTATGTGAACAGCCCAGACTTTCAATGTAGCAACAATCTACTTTTTTTTAATTAGGGGGGGGGGGGGGGGTTTAGATCAGCTTTAATATTGCAGATATATTGTAGCTTCCATCAATGTAAATGTCTACATCACTTCCAAACCCCCATATATTTTTTGGGCAAATACTGCGTGTGTGTGTGTGTTTCCCTGCTGAGACCCTCCAACCTAGAAGACACCAGCCACAGCTGGTTGCCCAGCCACAGGCCCTCTGTCTGGGGGAAGGACCCGGCCATCACCCTTGGTGCTCAGTCCTGGAGCTGCCAGATGACAGACTGGATTCCCTGGGAGACACACCAGAGACACACATACACACACACACACACACCTCTCAGCCAACCCTCTTCCCCCTCTCCTGCCCTGTGGTCTACCATGTTAGAACCCAGTTTTGTCCTCTTTTCCACCTTCTCTCCCTCCCTCCATCAGGCCAATGATTTCACAGTGGGATCTGGCCTCTTATTGGGTGCCTGCAGGTAATGATCTGTTCCACAATCTGCTCCTACTGAGTGAAACCATGTTGAACATTATGGAGAGGCACTTGTAGCTACAGCGGGATGTGTTTAACCACTAAAGTGTAAACTATTAACAGCATCAAGGATGATAGCAAACCCACACAGCTTTATGAGAGAGAGAGAGAGAGAGAGAGAGAGAGAGAGAGAGAGAGAGAGAAATCCTTGACTTTGCAAAGGTTCTTTGTGCTACTACAAACATTGTCCACTCTTTCATTCTGACTAGTCAAAGAAAAGAAAGGCTATATTTCACTCATCTCCTCTCCTTGGAGAAATAAGACCTCTTTTTCAGAATCTCTCTATCCATCTCTCTCCAGATAAATAATCTCTGAATCCCCTTTTCTACTAGATACCGCTGTACTATGTCTTCGTATCAGTCAGAAACACACACACACACACACGTCTCGCTTTATTTTGTATAGTTGAACATGTTAACACAAATACATACACACACTTGGAGAGGAGAGGAGAGGGGAGAAGGAGGGGAGGGGAGAGGAGAGGGGAGAAGGAGGGGAGGGGCGTTCTGAGTTTGGGAAACCGCTGTAGCACCATACAGGTTCCATTCAGAATCTTGAGCTTTAGGTTCTTTATAGAACCTTCATGAAAAGGTTCCACTGCGGTTACTACGGTTACAAGCCAACGTAGCTGCCAGTGTATAGAAGCGTTTGTTTTCACTGTGTGGAGAGACTCTTTGATCTAGTCCTTCCTGATTAAACCATATGATTTCCTTAAAGGCTTGTGGCTGGAGTCCACATTCCGTTAGATAAATGTGAAATCACTAGTTAGTGCAACTTCAAAGGAGTACCTCGCTAGACGAATTAATAATGTATTACACTAACAAACAGACAAACATTGATCTCAGAGAGAAGGAGAAAGAGGAGGGGTGGAAGTAGGCACACACACACACACACACATTATTGAGTGTGCTCACGCAGAACAAGCTCTCCCAGTGTTTTGACCGTTAAATTCAGGCATTAATTCAGACTTGGGTTCAGAGTTCAGGTTTGAGTTAAAACAGAAACATAAAACGAGTGGAATTAAACCTGCGATCATCTGACTCCGTTCACGACCCCTTTCACGACCCCGTTCCCACCCCCCTGAGCTTATTTGATGGTAATAACTCTCACCGTTGCCTCTAGTATCCACGGCGTCCTGGGAACCTGGAAGTACGTCAAATATTGCATTGGATCTAGTGGTGACCTGGCTGGTAAACACACACACACACAAACACTTTCCCTCCTCAGATGTGCTTAAAAAGTAGAGGATTGATTAACAAAATAAAAAAAAAATGTCTCATTGGATTTTTTGGGAAATCACAGAGTTCAAGGATACCTACAAGGACACAGTGCTATTCATCATGGTGTGCATCCTGAATGGCACCCTATTCCCTATATATAGTGCACTACTTTAGACCAGGGCCCTATGGCACCCTATTCCCTATATAGTGCACTACTTTAGACCAGGGCCCTATGGCACCCTATTCCCTATATAGTGCACTACTTTTGACCAGAGGGACCAGATTCCTGTTGGATTCACAGAAAGAATCTCACTACTAGATACTATGGGCACTGGTTGAAAGTAGTGAACTATATAATGAATAAGGTCGAATTTGGGACGCAAACCCTGGTTGACCCCTGAGTAATAGGTAAGTAGCTGGTCATCCATGTCTGTTAGGGAAATATAGAAGCTGAGAGGAAAGTAGACAGCTTTGCACACTCTTGGCATTCTCTCAACCAACTTCATGAAGTAGTCACCTGGAATGCCTTTAAATTAACAGGTGTGTCTTGTTAAAAATTAAAAGTTAATTTGTTGAATTTAATTCCTTCTAAATTTTGTTTTTGCGACTGCATTTTAAGAAACTTCAAAGTTCTTGAATTTTTCACATTGACTGACCTTCATGTCATAAAGTAATGATGGGCTGTCGTTTCTCTTTGCTTATTTGAGCTGTTCTTGACATAATATG
The DNA here is from genome assembly GCF_045791955.1 of Oncorhynchus clarkii lewisi. Taxonomy (NCBI): domain Eukaryota; kingdom Metazoa; phylum Chordata; class Actinopteri; order Salmoniformes; family Salmonidae; genus Oncorhynchus; species Oncorhynchus clarkii. The sequence continues at coordinate 1,566,675 of NC_092156.1, forward strand.
GACTTGGTCTTTTACCAGGTAGGGATATCTTCTGTATACCACCCTTACCTTGTCACAACACAACTGATTAATTGTATACAGCTCTGTGATGAAACTGCCTCTCATGAGGACCGCCACAGGAAAGGAAGACCCAGAGATACCTCTGCTGCAGAGGATGGGTTCATTAGAGTTACCAGCCTCAGAAATTGCAGCGCAAATAAATGCTTCACAGAGTTCAAGTAACAGACACATCTCAACATCAACTGATGTCACAGGAAGTCCAAAAAGTCCATCAAGGACAACAACCAACCGAGCCTCTGCCTGTTCACCCCGCTATCATCCAGAAGGCGAGGTCAGTACAGGTGCATCAAAGCTGGGACCGAGAGACAGCTTCTATCTCAAGGCCATCAGACTGTTAAATAGCCATCACTAGCACATTAGAGGCTGCTGCCCCATATACATAGACTTGAAATCACTAGCCACTTTAATAATGTTTACATACGCTACCGTTCAGATGTTTGGGGTCACATAGAAATTTCCTTGTTTTTGAAAGAACATTTTAAAAAAATGGTTCATTAAAATAACATCAAATTGATCAGAAATACAGTATAGACATGGTTAATGTTGTAAATGACTATTGTATCTGGAAACGGCAGATTTTTAATGGAATATCTACATAGGCGTAAAGAAGCACATTATCAGCAACTATCACTCCTGTATTCCAATGGCACGTTGTGTTAGCTAATCCAAGTTAGTCATTTTAAAAGGCTAACTGATCATTAGAAAACCCTTTTGCAATTATGTTAGCACAGCTAAAAACTGTTGTTCTTGATTAAAGAAGCAATACAACTGGCCTTCTTTAGAATAGTTGAGTATCTGGAGCATCAGCATTTGTGGGTTTGATTACAGGCTCAAAATGTTAAGAAACAAAATGGCCAGAAACAAAGAACTTTCTTCTGAAACTCGTCAGTCTATTTTTGTTCGGTGAAATGAAGACTATTCCATGCAAGAAATTGCCAAGAAACTGAAGATCTCGTACAACGCTGTGTACTACTCCCTTCAGAGAACAGCGCAAACTGGCTCTAACCAGAATAGAAAGAGGATTGGGAGGCCCCGGTGTACAACTGAGCAAGAGGACAAGTACATTAGAGTGTCTAGTTTGAGAAACAGACGCCTCACAAGTCTTCAACTGGCAGCTTCAGTAAATAGCACCCGCAAAACACCAGTCTCAACTTCAACAGTGAAGAGGCGACTCCGGGATGCTTGCATTCTAGGAGGAGATGCAAAGGAAAAGCCATATCTCAGACTGGCCAATAAAAATAAAAGATTAAGATGGGCTAAAGAACACAGACACTGGACAGAGGAACTCTGCCTAGATGGCCAGCATCCCGGAGTCACTTCTTCACTGTTGACTTTGAGACGGGTGTTTTGCGAGTACTATTCAATGAAGCTGCCTCAAAGAGTTCGGAAAGCCTTCCAGGTGAAGCTGGTTGAGAGAATGCCAAGAGTGTGCAAATCTGTCAACAAGGCAAAATCAGAGACAACGATAAACATCTGCCTCTGATTGAGAACCACTCCAGACAGCCATAGACTTTGCTAGATAACCCCACTAGCTACAATCCCAATACATACACACCAAAACCCCAAGACAAAACACACCACAATACAAAAACCCCATGCCACACCCTGGCCTGACCCAATACATGAAGATAAACACAAAATACTTAGACCAGGGCGTGACACAAAGGCTTGCTACTTTGAAGAATCTAAAACCTAAAATATATTTAGATGTTTTATAACACTTGTTTGGTTACTACATGTTTCCATATATGTGTGCCGCCCGTCTGCCCAGCGCCGCCAGTGCCGCCCGTCTGCCCAGCGCCGCCAGTGCCGCCCGTCTGCCCAGCGCCGCCAGTGCCGCCCGTCTGCCAGGAGCCGCCAATGCCGCCCGTCAGCCAGGAGCCGCCAGTGCCGCCCGTCAGCCAGGGGCCGCCAGTGCCGCCCGTCAGCCAGGGGCCGCCAGTGCCGCCAGTCAGCCAGGGGCCGCCAGTGCCGCCAGTCAACCAGGGGCCGCCAGTGCCGCCAGTCAGCCCAGCGCCAGCGCCGCCAGTCAACCAGGGGCCGCCAGTGCCGCCAGTCAGCCAGGGGCCGCCAGTCAGCCAGGGGCCGCCAGTGCCGCCAGTCAGCCAGGGGCCGCCAGTGCCGCCAGTCAGCCAGGGGCCGCTAGAGCCCCTCCGCCCGGAGCAGCTGTCCCTCTGTCCCGAGCAGCTGTCCCTCTGTCCCGAGCAGCTGTCCCTCTGTCCCGAGCAGCTGTCCCTCTGTCCCGAGCAGCTGTCCCTCTGTCCCGAGCAGCTGCCCCTCTGTCCCGAGAAGCTGCCCCTCTGTCCCAAGCAGCCCCTCTGTCCAGTGGGGTCATTGAGAGGGGTGGGCATGGTGAGTAAGCCACGGAGGCGGACAATAAGGCGGACTAAGACAATGGCGAAGTGGGGTCCGCGTCCCGCGCCAGAGCCGCCACCGCGGACAGACGCCCACCCAGACCCTCCCCTATAGGTCAAGGTTTTGCGGCCGGAGTCCGCACCTTTGGGGGGGGGGTACTGTCACGTTCTGACCTCTATTTCCTTTGTGTTGTATTTATTTAGTATGGTCAGGGCGTGAGTTGGGTGGGCAGTCTATGTTTGTTTTTCTAGGTTGTGGGGCAGTTCTATGTTTTCGGCCTAGTATGGTTCTCAATCAGAGGCAGGTGTCATTAGTTGTCTCTGATTGAGAATCATACTTAGGTAGCCTGGGTTTCACTGTGTGTTTGTGGGTGATTGTTCCTGTCTTTGTGTTTGCACCAGATAGGGCTGTTTTGAGTTCTCACGTTTCTTGTTTTCGTTAGTTTGTTCATGTATAGTGTCTTCATTAAAATACAATGAACAACCACCACGCTGCGTTTTGGTCCGCCTCAACTTCACAACAAGAGAATCGTTACACTGGGTCTGATATTTATAGCTGTGTATGATATGATATATAGCTGGATATGATATTATAAATGATATTTAGCTGGGTCTGGTATTGTATATATCTGGGTCTGAAATGATATATAGCTTGCTCTGATATGATATTAAGCTGGGTATGATATGATATATATCTGGGTCTGATATGATATATAGCTGGGTCTGATATGATATATAGCCGAGTCTGATATGATATATAGCTGGGTATGATATGATATTTAGCTGGATCTGATATTATATGTAGCTGTGTCTAATATTATAAATGATATATATAGCTGGGTCTGATATGATATATAGCTGGGTCTGATATGATATATAGCTGGGTCTGATATATATAGCTGGGTCGGATATTATATATAGCTGGGTACGATATAATATATAGCTGGGTCTGATATATATAGCTGTGTATGATATGATATATATCTGAGTCTGATATGATATATAGCTGGATATGATATTATAAATTATATTTAGCTGGGTCTGGTATTGTATATATCTGGGTCTGAAATGATATATAGCTGGGTCTGATATAATATATAGCTGGGTCTGATATGATATATAGCTGGGTCTGATATGATATATAGCTGGTTCTGATATGATATATATCTGGGTCTGATATGATATATTGCTGGGTCTGATATTATATATTGCTGGGTCTGCTATGATATATTGCTGGGTCTGATATGATATATATCTGGGTCTGATATGATATATATCTGGGTCTGATATGGTATATATCTGGGTCTGATATGGTATATATCTGGGTATGATATGATATATAGCTCGGTCTAATATGATATATATCTGGGTCTGATATGATATATATCTGGGTCTGATATGATATATATCTGGGTCTGATATGATATATATCTGGGTCTAAAATATGTCAATGACAAACCTGTTACATGAACTGAACTCTAATGGTGTTATTGTGACACTATTCCTTTTTAAATATGTTTTTCTAAAGAAACATTGAACATCAGATCATAGTGTTAAACCAGATGCCCCCTCAAGTATCAAGTTTTGAATGTCAAATGCACAAGTACACTGAAATGCCTTTAATGCAGCTGTAACCCCTATTAGAGATCGTCCTGACCAACCTGCCCTCCAAATACACCTCTGCTGTCTTCAACCAGGATCTCAGTGATCAATGCCTCATTGCCCGCGTGCATAATGGGTCCGCGGTCAAACGACCACCCCTCATCACTGTTAAACGCTCCCTAAAACACTTCTGCGAGCAGCCCTTTCTAATCGACCTGGTCCAGGTATCCTGGAAGGATATCGACCTCATTCCGTCAGTAGAGGATTCCTGGTTATTCTTTAAAAGTGCTTTCCTCACCATCTTAAATAAGCATGCCCCATTCAAAAAAATGTAGAACCAGGAACAGATATAGCCCTTGGTCCACTCCAGAGCCGACTTCCCTCGACCAGCACAAAGACATCCTGTGGCGTTCTGCATTAGCATCGAATAGCCCCCGTGATATGCAACTTTTCAGGGAAGTCAGGAACAAATATACATAGGCAGTTAGGAAAGCTAAGGCTAGCTTTTTCAAGCAGAAATTTGCATCCTGTAGCACAAACTCAAAAAAGTTATGGGACACTGTAAAGTCCATGGAGAATAAGAGCACCTCCTCCCAGCTGCCCACTGCACTGAGGCTAGGAAACACGGTCACCACCGTTAAATCCACTAGAATTGAGAATTTCAATAAGCATTTTTCAATGGCTGGCCATGCTTTCCACCTGGCTACCCCTACCCCGGTCATCAGCACTGCACTCCCCACAGCAACTCGCCCAAACCTCCCCCACTTCTCTTTCACCCAAATCCAGATATCTGACGTTCTTAAAAAACTGTAAAACCTGGACCCCTACAAATCAGCCGGGCTAGACAATCTGGACCCTTTCTTTCTAAAATGTTCTAAAATGATCTGCCGAAAATGTTGCAACCCCTATTACTAGCCTATTCAACCTCTCTTTCGTATTGTCTGAGATTCCCAAAGATTGGAAAGCTGCCGTGGTCATCCCCATCTTCAAAGGGGGAGACACTCTAGACCCAAATTGCTACAGACCTATATCTATTCTACCCTGCCTTTCTAAAGTCTTCGAAAGCCAAGTTAACAAACAAATTACCGACCATTTCGAATCCTACTGTAACTTCTCTGCTATGCAATCTTGTTTCAGAGCTGGTCATGGGTGCACCTCAGCCACGCTCAAGGTCCTAAACGATATCATAACCGCCATCGACAAGATACATTACTGTGCAGCCGTATTCATCGACCTGGCCAAGGCTTTCGACTCTGTCAATCACCAAATTTTTATTGGCAGCCTCAACAGCCTTGGTTTCTCAAATGATTGCCTCGCCTGGTTCACCAACTACTTCTCTGATAGAGTTCAGTGTGTCAAATCAGAGGGCCTGTTGTCCGGACCTCTGGCTGTCTCAATGGGGGTATCACAGGGATCAATTCTCAGGCCGACTCTCATTTCTGTATACATCAATGATGTCGCTCTCGCTGCTGGTGATTCTCTGATCCACCTCTACGCAGACAACACCATTCTGTATACATCTGGCCCTTCTTTGGACACTGTGTTAACTAACCTCCAGATGAGCTTCAATGCCATACAACTCTCCTTCCGTGGCCTCCAACTGCTCTTAAATGCAAGTAAAACTAATTGCATGCTCGTCAACCGATCACTGCCCGCACCTGCCCGCCCGCCCAATATCACTACTCTGGACGGTTCTGACTTAGAATATGTGGACAACTACAAATACCTAGGTGTCTGGCTAGACTGTATACTCTCCTTCCAGACTCACATTATTAAGCATCTCCAATCTAAAATTAAATCTTTACACTTCCTAATTTGCAACAAATCATCCTTCACTCATGCTGCCAAACATACCCTCGTAAAACTGACCATCCTACCGATCCTCGACTTCGACGATGTCATCTATAAAATAGCCTCCAACGTCTACTTAACAAATTGGATGCAGTCTATCACAGTGCCTTCCGTTTTGTCAACAAAGCCCCATATACTACCCACCACTGCGACCTGTACGCTCTCGTTGGCTGGCCATCGCTTCATACTCGTCACCAAACCCACTGGCTCCAAATCATCTATATGTCTCTGCTAGGTAAAGCCCTGCCTTATCTCAGCTCACTGGTCACCATAGCAGCACCCACCAGTAGCACCAGTAGCACGCCCATCTGTAAACAGCCCATCCAACTACCTCACCCCCATACTGTATTTATTTATTTATTTATCTTGCTCCTTTGCACCCCAGTATCTATACTTGCACATTAATCTTCTTCACATCTACCTTTCCAGTGTCTAATTGCTATATTGTAATTACTTCGCTACAATGGCCTATTTATTGCCTTACCTCCCTAATCTCACCTCATTTGCACATGCTGTATATAGATTTGATTTTTTCTACTGTATTATTGACTGTATGTTTGTTTATTCCATGTGTAATGCTTGTAAGTGTCGAACTGCTTTGCTTTATCTTGGCCAGGTTGCAGTTGTAAATGAGAACTTGTTCTCAACTGGCCTACCTGGTTAAATAAAGGTGAAATATATATATATATATTTTTTTTTTAAATTGAAGAAATATAGCTGGGTCTGATATGATAAATAGCTAGGTCTGATATGATAGATGATTTTTAACTGGGTCTGATATGATAAATAGCTAGGTCTGATATAATATAATTTTTACCTGGGTCTGATATGATAAATAGCTAGGTCTGATATGATAGATGATTTTTACCTGGGTCTGATATGAGATGTTTGATGTCTTCTGTGCCCATATGAATAACCCCTATGATGTAACTGGAATGATGAGATAGATGTTCTTCTTCTCTGTTTTTGATGAGATAGATGTTCTTCTTCTCTGTTTTTGATGAGATAGATGTTCTTCTTCTCTGTTTTTGGTGAGATAGATGTTCTTCTTCTCTGTTTTTGATGAGATAGATGTTCTTCTTCTCTGTTTTTGATGAGATAGATGTTCTTCTTCTATGTTTTTGTTTTATTATTTCACTGCCATACTGTGTTCAACTGTGTTGGATCATGTCCAGCCATCTTGTCTCAAGAGGACAATAACGGAAATAAGTCCCAGACTGTATTGTGTGTTATCCTCCATGATTTAACAATGGAAATAAGTCCCAGACTGTATTGTGTGTTATCCTCCATGATTTAACAATGGAAATAAGTCCCAGACTGTATTGTGTGTTATCCTCCATGATTTAACAATGGAAATAAGTCCCAGACTGTATTGTGTGTCATCCTCCATGACTTAACTCATGTGCATGAATGGCTTTTTCAAGTGAGTGAGGTGTTTTTTTAAATGGTCGAATTAATAAACTAAATTCTCTCTGTTACTCTCTCTCCCTCTCTCTCTTCCTCTCTCCCTCTCTTTTCCTCTCTCTCTCTATTACTCTCGCTCTCTCTGTTACTCTCTCTCTATCTCTGTTACTCTCTCTCTCTCTCTGTTACTCTCTCTGTTACTCTCTCTCTCTGTCTCATTCGTCTTATCCCGCTTCTTTCCCCTCCCTCATTTCAAACTCTTTTCCATCTAATGTTCAGTGTAAAGTTTGTAAGAGTCACAGGGTGAAAAGTCTGCAGGGAAAACTTCAAACAAGCTTTTCCTTTTCTCTCAGTGTCTCTCAGTGTCTCTCATTAACTAGTGTTTGACCGCTGGGGGGCTGAGATGGGCATCAGGGGTTATGTGTGCGCGCAAGTACGTTTGTGCATTCGTGCATGTCCGAGTGTGAGTGAGTGTGTGTGTGTGTGGTATCATAATGAGGACAGACATTAGGCATGAGTGTGTGTGTGTGTGTGTGTGTGTGTGTGTGTGTGTGTGTGTGTGTGTATCATAATGAGGACAGACATTAGGCATGAGTGTGTGTGTGTGTGTGTGTGTGTGTGTGTGTGGAGGGGGGGGGGGAGTAAAAAGGGACAGGAAGATCAAAACCCAGAATGACACTCACACACTTTTAATGATCTGACCTATAAACTCTCTCTGGTTCCTGCGGCTCGTCACCAGCTCACCAACCGACTCCCTCAGCGGACTGAGGGATGAAGGGAGGGAGGGATCAGAGAGAATGGTGTGTGTGTGACAGTGAGAGTGAGAGTGAGAGTGAAAGAGAGAGAGAGACACAGAGAGAAAGAGAGAGGGAGAGAGAAAGATACAGAAAGAGAGAGACAGATGAGATGGTCACAAGGAAAAGTTCAAGTTCAAACCTGGCTCGCAGTCGATGTTCAAATTCATGCCAAAGGTGTTCAATGGGGTTGAGGTCAGGGCTCTGTGCAGGCCAGTCAAGTTCTTCAATACCGATCAAACTAACAAGATTTCCATTCACTGGAACAAAAGGGCACAAACAATGAAAAACAGCCCCAGACCATTATTCCTCTTCCACCAAACTTTATAGTTTACAGTTGGCACTGTGCATTCGGGCAGGTAGCGTTCTCCTGGCATCAAACCCAGATTCGTCTGTCGAGCTGCCAGATGGTGAAGCGTTATTCATGACTCCAGAGAACACGTTTCCACGGCTCCAGAGGCGAATGGCGACGAGCTTTACACCACTGCAGCTGACATTTGGTATTGCACATGGTGATCTAAGGCTTGTGTGCTGCTGCTCAGCCATGGAAAACCATTTCATGAAGCTCCCGACGAACAGTTATTGTGCTGAAGTTGCTTCCAGAGTCAGTTTGGAACTCCATAGTGAGTGTTGTAACCGAGGACAGACAATTGTTACGCGTTACGTGCTTCAGCGCTCGGCGGTCCCGTTCTGTGAGCTTGTGTGGCCTATCACTTCGCGGCTGATCCGTTGTTGCTCCTGGACGTTTCCACTTCATAATAACAGCAGTTGATCAGGGAAGATATTTGACGAACTTCAGTTTTCAGAGTCACTGAGCTCTTCAGTAAGTATTCTACTTCCAATGTTTGTCTATGGAGATTGCATGGCTCTGTACATGATTTATACACCTGTCAGCAACAAGTGTGGCTGAAATAGCTGAATCCACACATACTATGTGCAGTGCATTCAGAGAGTATTCAGACCCCTTCCCTTTTTCCACATTTTGTTACGTCATAGCCTTATTCTAATTTTTTCCCTCATCAATTTACACACAATACCCAACAATGACAAAAACAGAAATACCTTATTTACATAAGTATTCAGAGCCTTTGCTATGAGACTCGAAATTGAGCTCAGGTGCATCGTGTTTAACACACCTGTCTATATAAGGTCCCACAATTGACAGTGCATGTTGGAAAATTAACCAAACTAAAATGAGGTCGAAGGAGTTGTCTGTAGAGCTCCAAGACAGGATTCCGTCGAGGCATAAATCTGGGGAACATTTCTGCAGCATTAAAGGTCCCCAAGAACACAGTGGCCTCCATCAATCATAAATGGAAGAAGTTTTGAACCACCAAGACTCTTCCTAGAGCTGGCCGCCCGACCAAACCAAGCAATCGAGGGAGAAGGATCTTGGTCAAGGAGGTGACCAAGAACCCGAGGATCACTCTGACAGACCTTTAGAGTTCCTCTGTGGAGATGGGAGAACCTTCCAGAAGGAAAACCATCTCTGCAGCACTTCACCAATCAGGTGAAGGCACATGTAAAAGGCAGATGACAGCCCATTTGGAGTTTGCCAAATGGCACATAAAGGACTCAGACAATGAGAAGCCAGATTCTCTGGTCTGATAAAACCAATAATTAACTATTTGGCCTGAATGCCAAGCGTCAAGTCTGTTGGAAGCCAGGCACCATCCCTACAATGAAGCATGGTGGTGGCAGCATCATGCTGTGAGGGTGTTTTTTCAGCGGCAGGGACTGGGAAACTAGTCAGGATCGAGGGAAAGATGAACGGAGCAAAGTACAGAGAGATCCTTGATGAAAACCTGCTCCAGAGCACTCAGGACCTCAGACTGGGGTGAAGAGTTACCTTCCAAAGCACAGAGCCAAGACAACACAGGAGTGGCTTCGGGACAAGTCTCTGAACGCAGGAGGCACAAAGAGGGGGACCTGTTCAATGAGCTGTTCCCATAATGTCTTGTGGCTGTTTTCTTTCAGAATGTAATGACCCACCAGCGTTTTATTCAGTTTAAATTGGATGTATAATTGAATATGTAATTGAATATGTAATTGAATATATAATTGAATATATAATTGAATATAGTCTTCAGGTTTTTCAGTTTAGCCTTCTGGCCTACTCTGCGCGGCGCTCACACCCTGTAGTGTGGAAAAACAGGGTACAGATCAAGACAGCAAAAAGGAGCCGAGAAAGCATTTGAATATGTACAGATCAGTGATCATAGCCTTGCTATTGAGAAAGGCCGCCGTAGGCAGGCATGGCTCTCAAGAGAAGACTATGTGCCTACTGCCCACAAAATGAGGTGGAAACTGAGCTGCACTTCCTAACCTCCTGCCCAATGTATGACCATATTAGAGACATATATTTCCCTCAGATTACACAAACCCATAAATAATTCTGAAACAAACCCAATTTTGATAAACTCCCATATCTACTGGGTGAAATTCCACAGTGTGCCATCACAGCAGCAAGATTTGTGACCTGTTGCCACAAGAAAAGGGCAACCAGTGAAGAACAAACACCATTGTAAATACAACCCATATTTATGTTGATTTATTTTGGTCTTTTATACTTCAACTATTGGCAAATTGTTACAACACTGTACATATTCATTAACATAACATTTTGAATGTCTATATTCTTTTGAAACTTTTGTAAGTGTAATGTCTACTGTTAATTTCTGTGGTTTATTTCCCTTTTGCTTATTGTCAATTTAATTTGTTTTGGCAATGTAAATGTACAGTATGTTTCCCAAGCCAATAAAGCTCTTTGAATTGAATTAAAATGAGAGATAGAGAGAGAGAGAGAATGAGACAGAGAGAGGAAGGAGAGAACGAGAGCTTACAGGGATTGACATGTCCATTGTAACCAATAAGCCTTGTTTACAGACGTTTTGATGAGGTTCCTGTCCACAAAGTAAAATACCACAGCTCAGTCAGAGAGAGAGAGAGAGAGAAAAAGAGAGAGAAAGGGAGAGAGAGAGAGAGAGAGAGACAGAGACAGAGACACTTTTAAACTCAGGGTCAGTCCTTTCACATTACAGTGTTACTCTGAGCTCCTCGTCTCTCTCACTAATAAAGGTAAAAGTGTTGAACTATTCAAGTGTCACTTTTGTGACTGAACATCTCATCAATTAGCAACACTACTGTGAAATATTCCAATCTGCCAATCTGTCTCCCCAACGGCAGCCTATTCTTATAGAGCTCTGGTCAGAGGTAGTGCACTATTTAGGGAATAGTGTGTCAGTGGGGACGAACACTGAAATAGTAATTCCGCTTTTAAAGAGCGAGTCAGAGGATAGTTACTTATAAGGTCTGAATTAATTGGATATCTTTGGTGCGGCGCGACCGGGTCGAGGGTCGGGGGGATAACGCTCAGCAGCGGTAAAAAAATAGGTAAGAGCATGAAAATGAAAGAGGAGAAAATCACCTTTCGTCACATCGTGTCGAGTGTGTCGGGCTAATCTGATCTGTAGAAGAGTAAGAGACAGGAAAGGAGGGAGTGTGGGTGGCTGATCTGATCTGTAGAAGAGTAGGAGACAGGAGAGGAGGGAGTGTGGGGGGCTGTTCTGATCTGTAGAAGAGTAGGAGACAGGAGAGGAGGGAGTGTGGGGGGCTGTTCTGATCTGTAGAAGAGTAGGAGACAGGAGAGGAGGGAGTGTGTGGTCTTGTTCTTTTATCCTCGTGGAGACCTAAATCCACTAAAGTCCCCATGAGGGCAGTAAAACAAGGACATTGTCCCTGGTAGGGACATTACCTACGTCTCGATGGGGACAGTAAAACAAGGACATTACCTACGTCACCATGGGGACAGTAAAACAAGGACCTTACCTACATCACCATGGGGACAGTAAAACAAGGACATTACCTATGTCACCATGGGGACAGTAAAACAAGGACATTTCCTAAGTCACCATGGGGACAGTAAAACAAGGACATTTCCTAAGTCACCATGGGGACAGTAAAACAAGGACATTACCTAAGTCACCATGGGGACAGTAAAACAAGGACATTACCTACGTCACGATGGGGACAGTAAAACAAGGACATTACCTACGTCACCATGGGGACAGTAAAACAAGGACATTTCCTAATTCACCATGGGGACAGTAAAACAAGGGCATTTCCTACGTCACCATGGGGACAGTAAAACAAGGACATTTCCTAAGTCACCATGGGGACAGTAAAACAAGGACATTTCCTAAGTCACCATGGGGACAGTAAAACAAGGACATTTCCTAATTCACCATGGGGACAGTAAAACAAGGACATTTCCTACGTCACCATGGGGACAGTAAAACAAGGACATTTCCTACGTCACCATGGGGACAGTAAAACAAGGACATTTCCTAAGTCACCATGGGGACAGTAAAACAAGGACATTTCTTAAGTCACCATGGGGACAGTAAAATACGGACATTACCTACGTCACCATGAGGGCAGTAAAACAAGGACATTCTCCCTGGTAGGGACATTTCCTACGTCACCATGAGGACTAAGGCTATTTTAAGCTTAGGGTACAATCAGGATAGGGTAAGGGGTTAGGGTTAGGATTAGGGTAGGGTAAGGGGTTAGGATTAGGGTAGGGTAAGGTGTTAGGGTTAGAATTAGGGTAGGGTAAGGGGTTAGGGTTAGGATTAGGGTAGGGTTAGAATTAGGGGTAGGGTAAGGGGTTAGGGGTGGGGTAAGGGGTTAGGGTTAGGATTAGGGTAGGGGAAGGTGTTAGGGTTAGAATTAGGGTAGGGGAAGGGGTTAGGATTAGGGTAGGGTAGGATAAGTGGTTAGGGTTAGAATTAGGGTAGAGGAATGGGTTAGGGTTAGGATTAGGGTTAGGGTTAGGATTAGATTTAAGGTCAAGGTTAGAATTAGGGTAGGGTTAGAATTAGGGTAGGGTGAGGTAAGGGGTTAGGATTAGAATTAGGGTAGGGTAGGGAGTTAGGGGTTATAATTAGGGTAGGGTAAGGGGTTAGGGTTAGAATTAGGGTAGGGTAGGAGGTTAGAATTAGGGTAGGGTAGGGTGTTAGGGTTAGAATTAGGGTAGGGTAAGGGGTTAGGATTAGAATTAAGGTTAGGGTTAGAATTAGAGCTAGGGTTAGAATTAGAGCTAGGGTTAGAATTAGGGTTAGAATTAGGGTAGGGTAAGGGGTTATGGTTAGGATTCGGGTAGGGGAAGGTGTTAGGGTTAGAAGTAGGGTAAGGGGTTAGGGTTAGAATTAGGGTTAGGGTTAGGGTAGGGTAAGGGGTTAGGGGTAGGGTAAGGGTTAGGGTAGGGGAAGGTGTTAGGGTTAGAATTAGGGTAGGGGAAGGGGTTAGGATTAGGGTAAGGTAAGGGGGTGGGGTTAGAATTAGGGTAGGGTAGGGGTTAGGATTAGGGTAGGGGAAGGAGTTAGGATTAGGGTAGGGTAAGGGGTTAGGGTTAGAATTAGGGTAGGGTAAGGGGTTAGGGTTAGAATTAGGGTAGGGTAAGGGGTTATGGTTAGAATTAGGGTAGGGGAATGGGTTAGGTTTAGGATTAGGGTTAGGATTAGAATTAAGGTTAAGGTTAGAATTAGGGTTAGGGTTAGAACTAGGGTAGGGTGAGGTGAGGGGTTAGGGTTAGAATTAGGGTAGGGTAGGGGGTTAGGGGTTATAATTAGGGTAGGGTAAGGGGTTAGGGTTAGAATTAGGGTAGGGTAGGGTAGGGGGTTAGAATTAGGGTAGGGTAGGGTGTTAGGGTTAGAATTAGGGTAGGGTAAAGGGTTAGGATTAGAATTAGGGTAGGGTAAGGTAAGGGGTTAGGGTTAGAATTAGGGTTAGGGTTAGAATTAGGGTTAGGGGTTTGGTTTATAATTAGGGTTAGGGTTAGGTTAAGGGGTTAGAATTAGGGATACAATTACGGTTAGGGTTAGAAATAGGGTTAGAATTAGGGTTAGGGTTAGGGGTTATAGTTACAATCAGGGTAGGGTAGGGGTTATAGTTACAATCAGGGTAGGGTAGGGGTTAGGGTGAGTATTAGGGTAGGGTAGGGGGTTATAGTTACAATCAGGGTAGGGTAGGGGTTAGGGTGAGTATTAGGGTAGGGTTAGGGGTTATAGTTACAATCAGGGTAGGGTTAGGGGTTATAGTTACAATCAGGGTAGGTTAGGGGTTATAGTTACAATCAGGGTAGGGTAGGGGTTATAGTTACAATCAGGGTAGGGTTAGGGGTTATAGTTACAATCAGGGTAGGGTTAGGGGTTATAGTTACAATCAGGGTAGGGTAGGGGTTATAGTTACAATCAGGGTAGGGTAGGGGTTATAGTTACAATCAGGGTAGGGTAAGGGGTTATAGTTACAATCAGGGTAGGGTAGGGGTTATAGTTACAATCAGGGTAGGGTAGGGGTTATAGTTACAATCAGGGTAGGGTAAGGGGTTATAGTTACAATCAGGGTAGGGTAAGGGGTTATAGTTACAATCAGGGTAGGGTAGGGGTTATAGTTACAATCAGGGTAGGGTAAGGGGTTATAGTTACAATCAGGGTAGGGTAGGGGTTAGGGTGAGTATTAGGGTAGGGTTAGGGGTTATAGTTACAATCAGGGTAGGGTTAGGGGTTATAGTTACAATCAGGGTAGGGTAGGGGTTAGGGTGAGTATTAGGTTAGGGTAAGGGGTTAGTGGTTAGGCGTAGGGTACGGTAAGGGGTTAGGGTTAGAATTAGGGTAGGGTAGGGGTTAGTGGTTAGGATTAGGGTAAGGTAAGGGGTTAGTGGTTAGGATTAGAGTAGGGTAAGGGGTTAGGGTTAGTATAGGGTAAGGGGTTAGTGGTTGGGATTAGGGTACGGTAAGGGGTTAGGGTTAGAATTAGGGTAGGGTAACGGGTTAGTTTTAGAACTAGGGTAGGGTAAGACATAGGGTTAGAGTTAGAATTAAGGTAGGTTTTACAATTAGGGTTAGGGCAAAAATTATTTTTAATGGAAATCAATTTATGTCCCTACGAAGATAGAAAAAAAGTGTGTTTTTGCATGTCTGGAGGCTGGTGTGAGGAGATATAGGTGAGAGGGGCTATAAATGGAGTCTATCATGTGGGGAACAAAAAGGGGAACGTAAGCAACTTAAATTTTCCTCACTGACCAACGGCACATTGCATCATTAACCAGACCATCCCATGGCACAGTGGTATATTAACACAGACCATCCCCTGGCATGGCACATTGCATCATTCACCAGACCATCCCCCGTCATGGCACAGTGTTATAAGAGCTCACTAGCCCTATGTCAAGAAAGAAGGTATTGGCCCAGGGTGGAAACTCAGAATACTAGACATTGAGGAAATTGAAACTACCTCCATCAACATGTACAAGCCTGGGACAGTAATGGTGCAGGGCTTCCTCATGCAGTTCCAGCATTACTTTTACCGGATTAAAGAGAGAGAACAGCTGATAAAGATCCCCCATCCTGAGTCAGTCTGATCACACCTCTTCAAACGGTCCTGCAGATGTCATTGTCGACTCCATTACCCGCAGTATTAGACTTAAAACAAATCATCCAGCGATCATACACTGTTTACCAGGGGGCAGGGCTACCGACGTTAAGGCTAATCTGAAGATGGTGCTGGCTAAGGCTAAAACTGGCGAGTGTAGAGAGTATAGCGATATTGTTATCCACGTCGGCACCAACGAAGTTAGGATGAAACAGTCAGAGGTCACCAAGCGCAACATAGCTTCAGCGTGTAAATCAGCTAGAAAGATGTCGGCATCGAGTAATTGTCTCTGGCCCCCTCCCAGTTATGAGCTCTACAGCAGAAGTTAGAAGCAATAGGATTTGAAGTAATAAATATTTAAGCATCATTTCACTCTGCTCTGATAAATCAATGAGATTTTTATTTCCACTGAATGTCCGTTTTGGTGTTGGTTACACTAGAATTAGGGTGTGGAAATGTTATGACCCTTAGACATTCATTTTGAATCCTCCAATCCTCTTATGCAGCAGCCCACAGAGGTGTGCTGCAATGAGACACAATGGTTCCTCCTTTAAAAGTTGCATCTCTCCGATTTGGTTCTGCCGTACATACCTACACGTACGCTATGGTCACAACACGCAGGCCTCCTTATTGTCCCTAGAATTTCTCCTATAGGGCGCCATTATTATGGAATGGTCTGCCTATCCATGTGAGAGACACAGACTCGGTCTCGACCTCTCTTGGATAGGGGGCAGTATTTTCATGTCCGGATGAAAAGCATGCCCAAAGTAAACTGCCTGCTACTCAGCCAAACACACACACACACACACACACACACACACACACACACACACACACACACACACACACACACACACACACACACACACACACACACACAATCCGATCAAAGCTGAGCTGGCCTCTATGACCTCTGGTTAGTCTCTCAGTTGACTGAGCTGTGGTCTTTCAATATACACCCTTTCTCTACTTCCTCTATTACGTTGTGGACAGGAACCTCATCAAAACGTCTGTAAAGGCTTATTGGTTACAATGGACATTGTAAACACTCTTTCTCTCCCTCCTCTCTTTCTCTCTCAATTCAAAGATTGGCTTGGGCATACAAATTACATAAAAGAGAGAAATTAACAGTAAAAATTACACTTACAAAAGTTTCAAAAGAATATAGACATTAAAATGTAATGTTATTGGCTGTATACAGTGTTCAAACAACATTCCAATAGTTGTAGTATAAAAGGGAAAATAAATAAGCATAAATATGGGTTGTATTTACAATGGTGTTTGTTCTTCACTGGTTGCCCTTTTCTTGTGGCAACAGGTCACAAATATTGGTGCTGTGATGTCACACTATGGTATTTCACCCAATATATATGGTAGTTTATCACAATTGGGTTTGTTTTCAAATTCTTTGTGGGTGTTTGTAATCTGAGGAAAATTGATCTAGTGGAGGTGACTAAACTGCTTGGAGTAAACCTGGATTGTAAACTGTCATGGTCAAAACATATTGATACAACAGTAGCTAAGATGGGAGGAAGTCTGTCTATAATAAAGTGCCGCTCTGCCTTCTTAACAGCACTATCAACAAGGCAGGTCCTACAGGCCCTAGTTTCTACCTTCTTAACAACACTATCAACAAGGCAGGTCCTACAGGCTCTAGTTTCTACCTTCTAAACAACACTATCAACAAGGCAGGTCCTACAGGCCCTAGGTTTGTCACACCTGGACTACTGTCCAGTCGTGTGGTCAGGTGCTACAAAGAGGGACTTAGGAAAACTGCAATTGGCTCAGATCAGGGCAGCACGGCTGGTTCAGAACAGGGCAGCACGGCTGGCCCTTGGATGTACACAGAGAGATAATATTAATAATATGCATGTCAGACTCTCCTGGCTGAAAGTTGAGGAGAGATTGACTTCATCATGACTTGAATGCACCAAGCTCTCTGTTTAAACTACTGGCACACAACTCAAATACCCATACATACCCCACAATACATGCCACCAGAGGTCTCTTCACAGTCCCCAAGTCCAGAACAGACTATGGGAGGCTCACAGTACTACATAGAGCCATGACTACATGGAACTCTATTCCACAGGACTGCATAGAGCCATGACTACATGGAACTCTATTCCACAGTACTACATAGAGCCATGACTACACGGAACTCTATTCCACAGTACTACATAGAGCCATGACTACATGGAACTCTATTCCACAGTACTACATAGAGCCATGACTACATGGAACTCTATTCCACATCAGGTAACTGATACAGCAGTAGAATTAGATTTAAAAAGCAGGTAAAAATACACCTTATGGAACTGCGGGGACTGTGAAGAGACACATAGGCACAGACATGCATACACACGTGATAACATACACACCATACACACACGTAAACATGGATTTTGCATTGTAGATATGTAGTAGTAGAGTAGTGCCCTCAGGGCACACTCTTAGTGTGTTGTGAATTCTGTAATGAATGTATTGTAATGTTTTAAAATTTAATAACTGCCTTAACTTTACCGGACCCCAGGAAGAGTAGCTGCTGCCTTGGCAGGAACTAATGGGGATCTATAATAAACCCCAGGAAGAGTAGCTGCTGCCTTGACAGGAACTAATGGGGATCCATAATAAACCCCAGGAAGAGTAGCTGCTGCCTTGGCAGGAACTAATGGGGATCCATAATAAACCCCAGGAAGAGTAGCTGCTGCCTTGACAGGAACTAATGGGGATCCATAATAAACACCAGGAAGAGTAGCTGCTGCATTGACAGGAACTAATGGGGATCCATAATAAACCCCAGGAAGAGTAGCTGCTGCCTTGGCAGGAACTAATGGGGATCCATAATAAACCCCAGGAAGAGTAGCTGCTGCCTTGGCAGGAACTAATGGGGATCCATAATAAACCCCAGGAAAAGTAGCTGCTGCCTTGGCAGGAACTAATGGGGATCTATAATAAATACAAATATCAAATCCAAACACTAACCTTCTTAATCTAAACCTTCTGAGTGTATTTCTCTCTCTCTATTTCGCTCACTCTCTAATGTTGTCTCTCTCTCTCAATTCAATTCCTTTTCTCTCTCTCTGCCTCTCTCTAGTTCTCTCTTTCTATATCTCTCTCTTCCTCCATCTCTCTCCCTCTGGTTCTCCTCTCTCTTGCGCTCTCTCTCTCTCATCTCTCTCTCCTCATCTCTCTGTCTCTCGCTCTCTCACCTGTTTTTTCCTGACTCATTTAACTAACAGAGCCCATGAGGTCTCAAAGTGTTTAAAAAATACTAAAAACCTCCTGCACCCCTGTGGTGTATTTTTCCTTCACTGATTTACCCCCTTCCATCGGCCCCTTCAACCACATCCCCTGGAGACAGACATACACCCCCTGCAGATATGACATTATGTGCTTGAGAGAGGAAAGCCATTATCTCAGGTAATTAATACCCTGGGTAGAGAGAGAAGAGAGAGGAAGAGAGAGAGAAACTAGACATGTCTTCTCTGTCACACAGGGAGGAAGAGAAGAGAGAGGGGGAGAGAATAGAGAAAGTGGAGAAAGGGATGGAAGGAGGGAGAAAGGGATGGAGGAGATAAAGAGAAGGGGGAGGGGGAAGGGAGGGATGGAGGGAGGAGAGGAGAGGAGAAAGGGAGGGAATAAGATAATTCTCTTTACAGTGTTTTAATTGGAGGGGCCAGGCTTTTAAGGCTGCATGCATAAACATACACACAGGCAATAGCACACAAAGACACACACAGACACACACAGACACACACAGACTAACATAGACACACCATGCAGTATTCTGCCAGCCACCAATTTTGAATTTGTTAGGTGAATGCTTGGATTTACTTAACATTACAGGCTAACTTTACAGCGATCAACAACCTACCAAAAAACAAGTGCATCAACAAATGAGGTAAGGATTTTGGCATGCTTTTATGTGAAGATTATGTAAAGAATGTGTGCCGAGTGATTCTTCTTCAGAACTGTGGCCTCTTTCCCCTTCAACTCTCTTCACCGCCTCCACATAGGAGATTTGTTGTACAGCCCTGATCTTTTACACCTCAACCTCTTTCACCCTAACAGGGCATTCTGGGAATTCTGAAATATGATCCCCACCACAGTTGCAACATTTTACATTCACAGACTCTTCACTAACATATTCCTTCCGTCTGCAAACACTTCACACATGGCCAAACTTTTTGCACTTCTTGCATTGCATCAGGCTTTGCAGGAATGCTCTTATGGCAGAACTTATATCCCAACTTTACATAGGGTGTTCAATATTCTTCAAGCATCAATAATACAGATACACTTAGCTCCGTTTTCCCATTTTCCATATGGGTCAAGTGACATGTATTAACTACTTCTGGAATTTTTTGCCAAATATATTGATTATCAATGTCCAACAGGACACCAGAGAACACCTTTTACCGGTGCCCTGATCCATGTGTCAATCATTTTGTGAGCCACAATGCACGCTTAAAACAACACTTCTGCTTCCCCCACCTTCCACCCTTGCTACCATCTGTCCTCTTTTTCATGATGTGGCCAATTTAAACCGCAATATTTTTATTTTATTTTTATGAAGACGATTTCTGTTGTTTCTAAATGGCCCGTGGGTAATTGAAATGTGTGGAAATCCGTTTGTTCGTACGCATCGAATTGAGCGTATGCTGCGCAGGTTCACTGAGTTGGATGGGTCTAGCTCATTAATTTGTAGATATCATGCAGTTGATACCTCAGATTATGAGCCCAGTAAGTGTCGCAAAATGCAGGGGTTTCAGCTCATGTATGAAGTAAAGTAAAATCAAATTTTATTGGTCACATATTTGCAGATGTTCTACCTAGCAACAGAAGAAAACAATACATACAAATCGCAAAAATCCAGAGTTCAAGAATATGCAGCAAAAGTATCCAGGCTCCTTGACATGTTCCAACGCTCTAACCACTAGGCTACCCTGCCGCCCCATGCACGGCCAACTGGTGTGACATGTTGCTAGACCAACGCTCTAACCACTAGGCTACCCTGCCGCCCCATGCACGGCCAACTGGTGTGACATGTTGCTAGACCAACGCTCTAACCACTAGGCTACCCTGCCGCCCCATGCACGGCCAACTGGTGTGACATGTTGCTAGACCAACGCTCTAACCACTAGGCTACCCTGCCGCCCCAGGCACGGCCAACTGGTGTGACATGTTGCTAGACCAACGCTCTAACCACTAGGCTACCCTGCCGCCCCATGCACGGTCAACTGGTGTGACATGTTGCTAGTCCAACGCTCTAACCACTAGGCTACCCTGCCGCCCCATGCACGGTCAACTGGTGTGACATGTTGCTAGTCCAACGCTCTAACCACTAGGCTAGCCTGCCGCCCCATGCACGGTCAACTGGTGTGACATGTTGCTAGTCCAACGCTCTAACCACTAGGCTACCCTGCCGCCCCAGGCACGGCCAACTGGTGTGACATGTTGCTAGTCCAACGCTCTAACCACTAGGCTACCCTGCCGCCCCATGCACGGTCAACTGGTGTGACATGTTGCTAGACCAACGCTCTAACCACTAGGCTACCCTGCCGCCCCAGGCACGGCCAACTGGTGTGACATGTTGCTAGACCAACGCTCTAACCACTAGGCTACCCTGCCGCCCCATGCACGGTCAACTGGTGTGACATGTTGCTAGTCCAACGCTCTAACCACTAGGCTACCCTGCAGCCCCATGCACGGTCAACTGGTGTGACATGTTGCTAGACCAACGCTCTAACCACTAGGCTACCCTGCAGCCCCATGCACGGTCAACTGGTGTGACATGTTGCTAGTCCAACGCTCTAACCACTAGGCTACCCTGCAGCCCCATGCACGGTCAACTGGTGTGACATGTTGCTAGTCCAACGCTCTAACCACTAGGCTACCCTGCCGTCCCATGCACGGCCAACTGGTGTGACATGTTGCTAGACCAACGCTCTAACCACTAGGCTACCCTGCCGCCCCATGCACAGTCAACTGGTGTGACATGTTGCTAGTCCAACGCTCTAACCACTAGGCTACCCTGCCGTCCCATGCACGGCCAACTGGTGTGACATGTTGCTAGACCAACGCTCTAACCACTAGGCTACCCTGCCGCCCCATGCACGTTCAACTGGTGTGACATGTTGCAACGCTCTAACCACTAGGCTACCCTGCAGCCCCATGCACGGTCAACTGGTGTGACATGTATAGAGACAAAGTAGAATCTCAATTCAACGGCTCAGACACAAGAGGTATGTGGCAGGGTCTACAGTCAATCACGGATTACAAAAAGAAAACCAGCCCCGTCACGGACCAGGATGTCTTGCTCCCATGCAGGCTAAATACCTTTTTTGCCCGCTTTGGGGACAATACAGTGCCACTGACACTGCCCGCAACTAAAACATGCGAACTCTCCTTCACTGCAGCCGACGTGAGGAAAACATTTAAACGTGTCAACCCTCGCAATGCTGCAGGCCCAGACGGCATCCCCAGCGGCACCCTCAGAGCATGCGCAGACCAGCTGGCTGGTGTGTTTACGGACATATTCAATCAATCCCTATCCCAGTCTGTTGTTCCCACATGCTTCAAGAGAGCCACCATTGTTCCTGTTCCCAAGAAAGCTAAGGTAACTGAGCTAAACGACTACCGCCCCGTAGCACTCACTTCCGTCATCATGAAGTGCTTTGAGAGACTAGTCAAGGACCATATCACCTCCACCCTACCTGACACCCTAGACCCACTCCAATTTGCTTACCGCCCAAATAGGTCCACAGACGATGCAATCTCAACCACACTGCACACTGCCCTAACCCATCTGGACAAGAGGAATACCTATGTGAGAATGCTGTTCATCGACTACAGCTCGGCATTTAACACCATAGTGCCCTCCAAGCTCGTCATCAAGCTCGAGACCCTGGGTCTCGACCCCGCCCTGTGCAACTGGGTACTGGACTTCCTGACGGGCCACCCCCAGGTGGTGAGGGTAGGCAACAACATTTCCACCCCGCTGATCCTCAACACTGGGGCCCCACAAGGGTGCGTTCTGAGCCCTCTCCTGTACTCCCTGTTCACCCACGACTGCGTGGCCACGCACGCCTCCAACTCAATCATCAAGTTTGCGGACGACACAACAGTGGTAGGCTTGATTACCAATAACGACGAGATGGCCTACAGGGAGGAGGTGAGGGCCCTCAGAGTGTGGTGTCAGGAAAATAACCTCACACTCAACGTCAACAAGACTAAGGAGATGATTGTGGACTTCAGGAAACAGCAGAGGGAACAACCCGCTATCCACATCGATGGAACAGTAGTGGAGAGGGTAGTAAGTTAAGTTCCTCGGCGTACACATCACAGACAAACTGAATTGGTCCACCCACACAGACAGCATAGTGAAGAAGGCGCAGCAGCGCCTCTTCAACCTCAGGAGGCTGAAGAAATTCGGCTTGTCACCAAAAGCACTCACAAACTTCTACAGATGCACAATCGAGAGCATCTTGTCGGGCTGTATCAACGCCTGGTACGGCAACTGCTCCGCCCACAACCGTAAGGCTCTCCAGAGGGTAGTGAGGTCTGCATAACGCATCACCGGGGGCAAACTACCTGCCCTCCAGGACACCAACACCACCCGATGTCACAGGAAGGCCATAAAGATCATCAAGTACAAAAACCACCCGAGCCACTGCCTGTTCACCCCGCTATCATCCAGAAGGCGAGGTCAGTACAGGTGCATCAAAGCTGGGACCGAGAGACAGAAGCTGTTTTTCAATCTCAAGGCCATCAGACTGTTAAACAGCTACCATTAACATTGAGTGGCTGCTGCCAACACACTGACTCAACTCCAGCCACTTTAATAATGGGAATTGATGGGAAATTATGTAAAATATATCACTAGCCACATTAAACAATGCTACCTAATATAATGTTTACATACCCTACATCATTCATCTCATATGTACAGTGCCTTGCGAAAGTATTCGGCCCCCTTGAACTTTGCGACCTTTTGCCACATTTCAGGCTTCAAACATAAAGATATAAAACTGTATTTTTTTGTGAAGAATCAACAACAAGTGGGACACAATCATGAAGTGGAACGACATTTATTGGATATTTCAAACTTTTTTAACAAATCAAAAACTGAAAAATTGGGCGTGCAAAATTATTCAGCCCCTTTACTTTCAGTGCAGCAAACTCTCTCCAGAAGTTCAGTGAGGATCTCTGAATGATCCAATGTTGACCTAAATAACTAATGATGATAAATACAATCCACCTGTGTGTAATCAAGTCTCCGTATAAATGCACCTGCACTGTGATAGTCTCAGAGGTCTGTTAATAGCGCAGAGAGCATCATGAAGAACAAGGAACACACCAGGCAGGTCCGAGATACTGTTGTGAAGAAGTTTAAAGCCGGATTTGGATACAAAAAGATTTCCCAAGCTTTAAACATCCCAAGGAGCACTGTGCAAGCGATAATATTGAAATGGAAGGAGTATCAGACCACTGCAAATCTACCAAGACCTGGCCGTCCCTCTAAACTTTCAGCTCATACAAGGAGAAGACTGATCAGAGATGCAGCCAAGAGGCCCATGATCACTCTGGATGAACTGCAGAGATCTACAGCTGAGGTGGGAGACTCTGTCCATAGGACAACAATCAGTCGTATATTGCACAAATCTGGCCTTTATGGAAGAGTGGCAAGAAGAAAGCCATTTCTTAAAGATATCCATAAAAAGTGTTGTTTAAAGTTTGCCACAAGCCACCTGGGAGACATACCAAACATGTGGAAGAAGGTGCTCTGGTCAGATGAAACCAAAATTGAACTTTTTGGCAATAATGCAAAACGTTATGTTTGGCGTAAAAGCAACACAGCTCATCACCCTGAACACACCATCCCCACTGTCAAACATGGTGGTGGCAGCATCATGGTTTGGGCCTGCTTTTCTTCAGCAGGGACAGGGAAGATGGTTAAAATTGATGGGAAGATGGATGGAGCCAAATACAGGACCATTCTGGAAGAAAACCTGATGGAGTCTGCAAAAGACCTGAGACTGGGACGGAGATTTGTCTTCCAACAAGACAATGATCCAAAACATACAGCAAAATCTACAATGGAATGGTTCAAAAATAAACATATCCAGGTGTTAGAATGGCAATGTCAAAGTCCAGACCTGAATCCAAACGAGAATCTGTGGAAAAAACTGAAAACTGCTGTTCACAAATGCTCTCCATCCAACCTCACTGAGCTCGAGCTGTTTTGCAAGGAGGAATGGGAAAAAAATTCAGTCTCTCGATGTGCAAAACTGATAGAGACATACCCCAAGCGACTTACAGCTGTAATCGCAGTAAAAGGTGGCGCTACAAAGTATTAACTTAAGGGGGCTGAATAATTTTGCACGCCCAATTTTTCAGTTTTTGATTTGTCAAAAAAGTTTGAAATATCCAATAAATGTCGTTCCACTTCATGATTGTGTCCCACTTGTTGTTGATTCTTCACAAAAAATACAGTTTTATATATTTATGTTTGAAGCCTGAAATGTGGCAAAAGGTCGCAAAGTTCAAGGGGGCCGAATACTTTCGCAAGGCACTGTATATGTATATACTGTACTCTATATCATCTACTGCATCTTTATGTAATACATGTATCACTAGCCACTTTAAACTATGCCACTTTGTTTACATACCCATCTCATCTGTATATACTGCACTCAATACCATCTACTGTATCTTGCCTATGCCGCTCTGTACCATAACTCATTCATATATCTTTATGTACATATTCTTTATCCCCTTACACTTGTGTCTATAAGGTAGTAGTTTTGGAATTGTTAGCTAGATTATTTGTTGGTTATTACTGCATTGTCGGAACTTGAAGCACAAGCATTTCGCTACACTCGCATTAACATCTGCTAACCATGTGTATGTGACAAATAACAATTGATTTGATTTGATTAGATTTGACATGTTGCTAGTCCAACGCTCTAACCACTAGGCTACCCTGCCACCCCATGCACGGCCAACTGGTGTGACATGTTGCTAGTCCAACGCTCTAACCACTAGGCTACCCTGCCGCCCCATGCACGGTCAACTGGTGTGACATGTTGCTAGTCCAAAGCTCTAACCACTAGGCTACCCTGCCACCCCATGCACGGTCAACTGTATGTGTAGAGGTAGTATAGTGAAGATGGAGTATATACTCTATGTTCTAGTGTAGTTACCCTTTCTCATTGAATAGAATAATAGTGAAGACATCAAAACTATGAAATAACACATATGGAATCATGTAGTAACCAAAAATAATTTTAAACAAATTTTAGATTCTTCAAAGTAGCCACCCTTTGCCTTGACTACAGCATTGCACACTCTTGGCATTCTCTCAACCAGTTTTATTAGGTTGTGCATTTCAATTAACAGATGTGCCAGATTGGCTCAATTGCATCAAGAAGGAAAGACATTTCACAATCTGTTAAGTTGATAGGTAGAAGTGGTACACAGAAGATAAATAAAGACCAAGTCCGTATCATGGCAAGAACAGCTCAAATAAGAAAGTGAAACGACAGTCCATCACTTAAAGACATGAAGGTCAGAAAATATATAAAATTTCAGTGCAGTGCAAGTGCAGTTGCAAAAACCGTCAAGCGCTGTTATTCAGATACTATTATAGGCATATTGTACAGTCTATGGTTATACGTAATTCTAATACATTTTATACTCATGATTATATGGCTTTAGGTTAGGGTGCAATATTCTAGTCATTCATATAAATTCCATCAACAGCCACCAAACATACCGCCGTAAAACGGACCATCGATCCTCGACTTAGGCGATGTCATTTACAAAATACTGTAGCTTCTAATACTCTACTCAGCAAACTGGTTACAGTTTATCACCGTGCCATCCGCTTTGTTACTAAAGCACCTTATACCACCCACCACTGCGACCTGTATGCTCTAGTCGGCTGGCTCTCGCTACATATTCGTCGTCAAACCCACTGGCTCCAGGTCATCTATAAGTCTCTGCTAGGTAAAGCTCCACCTTATCTCAGTTCACTGGTCAAGATGGCAACACCCATCCGTAGCACACGCTCCAGCAGGTGTATCTCACTGATCATCCCTAAAGCCAACACCTCATTTGGCCGCCTTTCGTTCCAGTTCTCTGCTGCCTATGACTTGAACGAATTGCAAAAATCGCTGAAGTTGGAAAATCGCTGAAGTTGGAGACTTTTATCTCCCTCACCAACTTCAAACATCTGCTATCTGAGCAGCTAACTGATCGCTGCAGCTGTACCAGCCCATCCAATCTACCTACCTCATCCCCATATTGTTTTTTTGTGTTTTTTTTGCACACCAATATTATAGATTTAATTTTGGATTGGAGATGTTTAATATGACTCTGGAAGGAAAGTTTACAGTCTAGCCAGACATGTAGGTATTTGTATTTGTTCACATAT
Organism: Oncorhynchus clarkii lewisi; assembly: GCF_045791955.1. Taxonomy (NCBI): domain Eukaryota; kingdom Metazoa; phylum Chordata; class Actinopteri; order Salmoniformes; family Salmonidae; genus Oncorhynchus; species Oncorhynchus clarkii. Next base: position 1,593,614 of record NC_092156.1, read on the forward strand.
TCTAAGTCAGAACCGTCCAGAGTAGTAATGCTTGTCGGGCAGACGGGTGCAGGCAGTGATCAGTTGGAAAGCATGCATTTAGTTTTATTAGCGTTAAAGAGCAGTTGGAGGCCACGGAAGGAGTGTTGTATGGCATTGAAGCTCGTTTGGAGGTTAGTTAACACAGTGTCCAAAGAAGGGTCAGATGTATACAGAATGGTGTAGTCTGTGTAGAGGTGGATTAGAGAATCACCCGCAGCAAGAGCGACATCATTGTTATATACAGAGAAAAGAGTCGGCCCGAGAATTGAACCCTGTGGTACCCCCATAGAGGTTGCCAGAAGTCCGGGCAACAGGCCCTCCGATTTGACAAACTGAACTCTGTCTGAGAAGTAGTTGGTGATCCAGGTGAGGCAGTCATTTGAGAAATCAAGGCTGTAGAGTCTGCCGATAGAATGTGGTGATTTGACAGAGTCGAAAGCCCAGACCAGGTCAATAAAGACGGCTGCACTGTATTATAATCAATGGCAGTTATAATATCATTTAGTACCTTGAGCGTGGCTGAGGTGCACCCGTGACCGTCTACTGTTCAACGAAATAACAACACAATGTCAAATACATGTAGCCTAGTCAAATAATTTACATCCAATCACATTAACCGTTACTCTCTCGCAGGTGAAACCTTCAGTCTTGGCAGACATTTAGAAAGAAAACATGCCAATCTGAAAAATAAGCTAAGGGTGTTTTTTGAGCGAGAGTTAAGATGATTTTCGAGTAGTAAGACGTATTAAAGCAACAGATACCATTAATAAGAAAGGGCTAGAAGCATCTTATATGGTGAGTTACCGAGTGCCTAGGACAGGCAAGCCCCATACTATTGTGGAGGACTTAATTCTTCCTGCTGCCGCGGATATGGCTGGGACAATGCTGGGGGAAAAGGCCCCAAAAACTATACAGACAATGCCTTCAAACAACACTGTTTCACATCAGTGACATGGCAGGAGATGTTTTGAAACAATTACTGCTTCGCATACAAGCCAGTGAATTCTATGCATTACAGCTGTATGAGTCAACAGATGTAGTGGGCCTGGCACAGCTCCTGGTATATGTCCGTTACGTTTATGGGGGGGTCAATTAAGGAAGACATCCTCTTTTGCAAACCACTGGAAATGAGGACATTAGGAGAATATATGTTTAAAGTACGGGACAACTTTGTGACATGAAATGGACTTCGGTGGTCAAGATGTGTTGGTATCTGTACTGATGGTGCAACAGCCATGACAGGTGGAGTGGTAACGTGCAGTTTCTCCCGACGCCACTTGGGGACGCTGCAGCATCCACTGAGAGGTTCTTGCTGCCAAGGGAATCACTGACCGCTTGAAAGATGTTTTGGACACTACAGTAAAAATGCTTAACTTTGTTAAAGCAAGACCCCTGAACTCTCGTGTATTTTCTGCACTATGCAATGATATGGGCAGCAAATACGTAACACTTTTACAACATACAGAAGGTTGCGCTCGTTATCAAGAGGCAAGGCATTGACATGTTTTTTCTTTTAATTGAGAGAGGAGCTTAAAGTTCTCTTTACTGACCATGATTTTCACTTGTCTGACCGCTTGCATGATGACGAGTTTCTCACACGACTGGCCTATCTGGGTGATGTTTTTTTCTCACCTGAATCTATGAGGATTTAGGATTACAGGGACTCTCCGCAACTATATTCATTGTGTGGGACAAAATTGAGTCTATGACTAAGAAGTTGGAGATCTTTGCTGTCTGCATTAACAAATAGGGATAGCCCTCTTATTTTCAACTTTTGTCTAAAATGACATGTCAAATCTAACTGCCTGCTCAGGCCCTGATGTGCAAAAAAACAAAAAACATTGAAGTTAAAGGAAAGTTAGGAAATTAGAAAATGTGAATAATCTGGTAGAAGAAGAAAATACAAAGAAAAAAACTATTTTTTTCTAAAACCGTTGAAAAAGGTCCCAGTTGTAGTCACTCTGTTTGTAATTCCACAAAGGAAAAGGCTTCTACATTTTGACTGTCTAGCTAGCTGACCAAATGTGGTGTCCCATAGGATATACTACACCCCTAATGATATAGTGAAGTCTGGTTACGTTCTAGGATCTCTGAGGAATAAATACGAACGTGATTTGACTGGTTGTACCAAAGTTTAGGGTTAGATTTTCACAGATTCCATTCTTTGCAAATTGAACGCGTGGAAATACAAAATCGATCGTGCTATATGGACCTTTTTAGGATATGTATCTATATCCAAAAAACGAGTCCTATATCGATACAATGACCCCAAGCATACTTCCAAAGTTGTGGCAAATGGCTTAAGGACAACAAAGTCAGGGTATTGGAGTGGCCATCACAAAGCCATGACCTCAATCCTATAGAACATTTGTGGGCAGAACTTAAAAAGCATGTCCGAGCAAGGAGGCCTACAAACCTGACTCAGTCACACCAGCTCTGTAAGGAAGGAATGGGCCAAAATTCACCCAACTTATTGTGGGAAGCTTGTGGAAGGCTACTCAAAACGTTTGACCCAAGTTAAACCATTTAAAGGCAATGCTACCAAATACTAATAGAGTGTGTGTAAACTTCTGACCCACTGGGAATGTGATGAAATAAATAAAAGCTTAAATAAATAATTCTCTCTACTATTATTCTGACATTTCACATTCTTGAAATAAAGTGGTGATCCTAATTTACCTAAGACCTGGAATTATTACTCAGATTGAATGTCAGGAATTGTGAAAAACTAAGTTTAAATGTATTTGGCTAAGGTGTATGTAAACTTCCGACTTCAAATGTAAGTATTCGGACACTTTGCTATGAAACTCTAAAATGAGCTCAGGTGCATCCTGTTTCCATTGATCATCCTTGAGATGTTTCTGCAACTTGATTGGAGTCCACCTGTGTTAAATTCAATTGAATGGACATGATTTGGAAAGACCTGTCTATATAATGTCCCATGAGGTCAAAGGAATTGTCCGTAGAGTTCCGAGACATGATTGTGGATTTTGTTTTGGGAATAGTACAGAAAAATGTCTGCAGAATTGAAATTGAAGTTGTTGTCATTTCTGCAGCATTGAAGGTCCCAAGAACACAGTGGCCTCCATCATTCTTAAATGGAAGACGTTTGGACAAACTCAGCAATCGGGGGGGGGGGGGGGGGGGCCTTGGTCAGAGATGTGACCAAGAACCCGATGATCACACTGAAAGACCTCCATAGTTCCTCTGTGGGGATGGGAGAACATTCCAGAAGGACAACCATCTCTACAGCATTCCATCAATCAGGCCTTTATGGCCAGACAGAAGCCACTCCTCAGTAAAGACACATTACAGCCCGCTTGGAGTTTGCCAAAAGGCACCAAAAGGACACTCAGACCATGATAAACAAGATTCTCTGAGCAAAGTATGGAGAGATCCTTGATGAAACCCTGCTCCAGAGAGCTCAGGACCTCAGACTGGGGTGAAGGTTCACCTTCCAACAGGACAACGACCCTAAGCACACAGCCAAGTCAACGCAGGAGTGGCTTCAGGACAAGTCTCTGAATGTCCTTGAGTTGCCCAGCCAGAGCACGGACGTGAACCCAAACTAATATCTCTGGAGAGACCTGAAAATAGCTGTGCAGTGACGTTCCCCATTAAACCTGACAGAGCTTGAGAGGATCTGCATAGAAGAATGGGAGAAACTCCCCAAATACAGGTGTACCAAGCTTGTAGCGTCAGAAGACTTGAGGCTGTAATCATTGCCAAAGGCAGACCTCCCCATATCAATTTAACTGAATTCAATGTCCTGTCTACTCAGTGAATGGAGAATCCATCGAGAATGGACAGCCATGGAGGTAATCTAATCTGAAAGCCATGTTTCAGAAAAGCGGAGAATATTGATTAATTAAGAGAGTCCGTTGATATCATTGCCGCGATCAGTGGTCTTTCCTCTTATTATAAAGAGACGGTACATTGGGCAATAGAATGTAAGGTGGACAGTTTTTCCTTCACCTTGAACTCGGCAGGGATCCCCTCTCCTGCCTTTTTTCATTGACATTTCCTCTTAGATAGACTGAAAATAATGTAGCCATCCTCTCTGGTTCAATGTGGATTAGCAATGTAGCCATCCTCTGGTTCAATGTGGAGTAGTAATGTACCCATCATCTGGTTCAATGTGGAGTAGTAATGTACCCATCATCTGGTTCAATGTGGAGTAGTAACGTACCCATCCTCTGGTTCAATGTGGAGTAGTAATGTAGCCATCCTCTGTGGTTCAATGTAGAGTAGTAATATACCCATCATCTGGTTCAATGTGGAGTGGTAATGTAGCCATCCTCTGGCTGTGGTTCAATAGGGAGTAGTAATGTAGCCATCCTCTGGTTCAATGTGGAGTAGTAATGTATCTATCCTCTGTGGTTCAATGTGGAGTAGTAATGTAGCCATCCTCTGGTTCAATGTGGAGTAGTAATGTACCCATCCTCTGTGGTTCACTGTCCAGTAGTAATGTAGCCATCCTCTGTGGTTCAATGTAGAGTAGTAATATACCCATCATCTGGTTCAATGTGGAGTGGTAATGTAGCCATCCTCTGGCTGTGGTTCAATAGGGAGTAGTAATGTAGCCATCCTCTGGTTCAATGTGGAGTAGTAATGTATCTATCCTCTGTGGTTCAATGTGGAGTAGTAATGTAGCCATCCTCTGGTTCAATGTGGAGTAGTAATGTACCCATCCTCTGTGGTTCAATGTCCAGTAGTAATGTAGCCATCCTATGTCTGTGGTTCAATGTGGAGTAGTAATGTAGCCATCCTCTGTGGTTCAATGTGGAGTAGTAATGTAGCCATCCTCTGTGGTTCAATGTGGAGTAGTCATGTAGCCATCCTCTGGTTCAATGTGGAGTAGTAATGTAGCCATCCTCTGGCTGTGGTTCAATGTCGAGTAGTAATGTAGCCATCCTATGTGGTTCAATGTGGAGTAGTAATGTAGCCATCCTCTGGGGTTCAATGTGGAGTAGTAATGTACCCATCCCCTGGGGTTCAATGTGGAGTAGTAATGTAACCATCCTCTGTGGTTCAATGTGGAGTAGTAATGTAGCCATCCTCTGTGGTTCAATGTGGAGTAGTAATGTACCCATCCTCTGTGGTTCAATGTGGAGTAGTAATGTACCCATCCTCTGGGTTTCAATGTGGAGTAGTAATGTAGCAGGACTTTCATTCCACAGCAGTTTGTAACAGCTTCATTTCATTTACGCAGTCATTATCAGTGGAAGCATTATCAATGTTTCAGTATTTCATCATAAACTGAAAACTGACTGTCAGTATTTCAGTCTTTCATCATAAACTGACTGTCAGAGTGTTTCAGTCTTTCATCATAAACTGACTGTCATCATAAACTGACTGTCATCATAAACTGACTGTCAGTGTTTCAGTTTTCATGTACACTGCGTATACCAAACATTAGGAACACCTTCCTAATATTCAGTTGCACCCCCTTCTCCTTTTGCCCCCAGAACAGCCTCAATTTGTAAGGACATGGACTCTACAAGGTGTCGAAAGCTTTCCACAGGAATGCTGGCCCATGTTGACCCCAATGCTTCCCACAGTTGTGTCATGTTGGCTGGATGTCCTTTGGGTGTTGGACCATTCTTGATACATACGTTTCTTGACAGACTCAAACAGGTGCGCCTGTCACCTACTACCATACCCCGTTCAAAAGCACTGAAATATGTTTCTTGCCCATTCACCCTCTGAATGGCACACGTGCACACCGCTTGTCTCAATTGTCTCAAGGCTTAAAAATCCTGTCCACCTCTTCATATACACTGATTGAAGTGGATTTAAAAAGTGAACTTCAAATCAGAGATCATAGCTTTCCCCTGGATTCACCTGGATTCACCTGGATTCACCTGGTCAGTCGTGGAAAGAGCGTTCTTAATGTTTGAATACTCAGCAGTATATTTACTGCTATTCGTCTATTCCTCTGTGTCTAACTTTCAGACAGACACACACACACAAGCACTTACACATTTTTAAAGGCCCTCGAGTGTGTGTGTGTGTATGAATGCGTGCACGTGTTTGTGTGTGTGTACCTCCAGGTCAAAGCAGTGTAAGTGTCTAATTAGCTGTTTGAGGGGCTGCAGAAAGCTCTCACTCAGCGATTCTCCTCACTTTAAAGTCTGTTTCGTCTCTCTTCAATGTCTATACATCTAATAGACAACTTGTATATGAAGTTCAAGGAGTTTAGTGCTCAATACGTCTACATTGAGGACAGGCTCAATACGTCTACATTGAGGACAGGCTCAGTACGTCTACATTGAGGACAGGCTCAGTACGTCTACATTGAGGACAGGCTCAGTACGTCTACATTGAGGACAGGCTCAGTACGTCTACATTGAGGACAGGCTCAGTACGTCTACATTGAGGACAGGCTCAGTACGTCTACATTGAGGACAGGCTCAGTACGTCTACATTGAGGACAGGCTCAGTACGTCTACATTGAGGACAGGCTCAGTACGTCTACATTGAGGACAGGCTCAGTACGTCTACATTTTGGACAGGCTCAGTACGTCTACATTGAGGACAGGCTCAGTACGTCTATATTGAGGACAGGCTCAATATGTCTATATTGAGGACAGACTCAATATGTCTATATTGAAGACAGACTCAATATGTCTATATTGAGGACAGAGCCGGATACAGACTAAGAAAAATGAGTGAGTTCCAAAGATCAGATATTTCCTCATTACAAGCCTCATTACATCGGAGTTTAGGCTTCAGGGAACAGACCTCATTACATTAGAGTTTAGGATTCAGGGAACAATCCTCATTACATCCGAGTTTAGGATTCAGGAAACAGACTTCATTAAATCAGAGTTTAGGCTTCAGGGAACAGACCTCCTTATAGTAGAGTCTTTAGGGAATAAGTCTCATTATAGCAGAGTCTTGGCTTCAGAGAACAGACCTCCTTATAGTAGAGTCTTTAGGGAATAAGTCTCATTAAATCAGAGTTTAGGCTTCAGGGAACAGACCTCCTTATAGTAGAGTCTTTAGGGAATAAGTCTCATTATAGCAGAGTCTTGGCTTCAGAGAACAGACCTCCTTATAGTAGAGTCTTTAGGGAATAAGTCTCATTAAATCAGAGTTTAGGCTTCAGAGAACAGACCTCATTACCGTAGAGTCTTTAGGGAATAAGACTCATTATATCAGAGTCTTGGCTTCAGAGAACAGACCTCATTACCGTAGAGTCTTTAGGGAATAAGCCTCATTAAATCAGAGTCTTGGCTTCAGAGAACAGACCTCATTACAGTAGAGTCTTTAGGGAATAAGACTCATTATATCAGAGTCTTGGCTTCAGAGAACAGACCTCATTACAGTAGAGTCTTTAGGGAATAAGACTCATTATATCAGAGTCTTGGCTTCAGAGAACAGACCTCATTACAGTAGAGTCTTTAGGGAATAAGACTCATTATATCAGAGTCTTGGCTTCAGAGAACAGACCTCATTACAGTAGAGTCTTTAGGGAATAAGACTCATTATATCAGAGTCTTGGCTTCAGAGAACAGACCTCATTACAGTAGAGTCTTTAGGGAATAAGACTCATTATATCAGAGTCTTGGCTTCAGAGAACAGACCTCATTACAGTAGAGTCTTTAGGGAATAAGACTCATTATATCAGAGTCTTGGCTTCAGAGAACAGACCTCATTACAGTAGAGTCTTTAGGGAATAAGACTCATTATATCAGAGTCTTGGCTTCAGAGAACAGACCTCATTACAGTAGAGTCTTTAGGGAATAAGACTCATTATATCCGAGTCTTGGCTTCAGAGAACAGACCTCATTACAGTAGAGTCTTTAGGGAATAAGCCTCATTAAATCAGAGTTTAGGCTTCAGAGAACAGACCTCATTACAGTAGAGACTTTAGGGAATAAGACTCATTATATCAGAGTCTTGGCTTCAGAGAACAGACCTCATTACAGTAGAGTCTTTAGGGAATAAGACTCATTATATCAGAGTCTTGGCTTCAGAGAACAGACCTCATTACAGTAGAGTCTTTAGGGAATAAGACTCATTATATCAGAGTCTTGGCTTCAGAGAACAGACCTCATTACAGTAGAGTCTTTAGGGAATAAGACTCATTATATCAGAGTCTTGGCTTCAGAGAACAGACCTCATTACAGTAGAGTCTTTAGGGAATAAGACTCATTAAATCAGAGTCTTGGCTTCAGAGAACAGACCTCATTACAGTAGAGTCTTTAGGGAATAAGCCTCATTATATCAGAGTCTTGGCTTCAGAGAACAGACCTCATTACAGTAGAGTCTTTAGGGAATAAGACTCATTAAATCAGAGTCTTGGCTTCAGAGAACAGACCTCATTACAGTAGAGTCTTTAGGGAATAAGCCTCATTATATCAGAGTCTTGGCTTCAGAGAACAGACCTCATTACAGTAGAGTCTTTAGGGAATAAGACTCATTATATCAGAGTCTTGGCTTCAGAGAACAGACCTCATTACAGTAGAGTCTTTAGGGAATAAGACTCATTATATCAGAGTCTTGGCTTCAGAGAACAGACCTCATTACAGTAGAGTCTTTAGGGAATAAGACTCATTATATCAGAGTCTTGGCTTCAGAGAACAGACCTCATTACAGTAGAGTCTTTAGGGAATAAGACTCATTATATCAGAGTCTTGGCTTCAGAGAACAGACCTCATTACAGTAGAGTCTTTAGGGAATAAGACTCATTATATCAGAGTCTTGGCTTCAGAGAACAGACCTCATTACAGTAGAGTCTTTAGGGAATAAGACTCATTAAATCAGAGTCTTGGCTTCAGAGAACAGACCTCATTACAGTAGAGTCTTTAGGGAATAAGACTCATTATATCAGAGTCTTGGCTTCAGAGAACAGACCTCATTACAGTAGAGTCTTTAGGGAATAAGACTCATTAAATCAGAGTCTTGGCTTCAGAGAACAGACCTCATTACAGTAGAGTCTTTAGGGAATAAGCCTCATTAAATCAGAGTCTTGGCTTCAGAGAACAGACCTCATTACAGTAGAGTCTTTAGGGAATAAGTCTCATTAAATCAGAGTCTTGGCTTCAGAGAACAGACCTCATTACAGTAGAGTCTTTAGGGAATAAGTCTCATTATATCAGAGTCTTGGCTTCAGAGAACAGACCTCATTACAGTAGAGTCTTTAGGGAATAAGACTCATTATATCAGAGTCTTGGCTTCAGAGAACAGACCTCATTACCGTAGAGTCTTTAGGGAATAAGACTCATTATATCAGAGTCTTGGCTTCAGAGAACAGACCTCATTACAGTAGAGTCTTTAGGGAATAAGACTCATTATATCAGAGTCTTGGCTTCAGAGAACAGACCTCATTACAGTAGAGTCTTTAGGGAATAAGACTCATTATATCAGAGTCTTGGCTTCAGAGAACAGACCTCATTACCGTAGAGTCTTTAGGGAATAAGACTCATTAAATCAGAGTCTTGGCTTCAGAGAACAGACCTCATTACAGTAGAGTCTTTAGGGAATAAGACTCATTATATCAGAGTCTTGGCTTCAGGGAACAGACCTCATTACAGTAGAGTCTTTAGGGAATAAGACTCATTAAATCAGAGTCTTGGCTTCAGAGAACAGACCTCATTACAGTAGAGTCTTTAGGGAATAAGCCTCATTAAATCAGAGTCTTGGCTTCAGAGAACAGACCTCATTACCGTAGAGTCTTTCGGGAATAAGACTCATTAAATCAGAGTCTTGGCTTCAGAGAACAGACCTCATTACAGTAGAGTCTTTAGGGAATAAGCCTCATTAAATCAGAGTCTTGGCTTCAGAGAACAGACCTCATTACCGTAGAGTCTTTCGGGAATAAGACTCATTAAATCAGAGTCTTGGCTTCAGAGAACAGACCTCATTACCGTAGAGTCTTTCGGGAATAAGACTCATTAAATCAGAGTCTTGGCTTCAGAGAACAGACCTCATTACCGTAGAGTCTTTAGGGAATAAGACTCATTATATCAGAGTCTTGGCTTCAGGGAACAGACCTCATTACCGTAGAGTCTTTAGGGAATAAGCCTCATTATATCAGAGTCTTGGCTTCAGAGAACAGACCTCATTACAGTAGAGTCTTTAGGGAATAAGCCTCATTATATCAGAGTCTTGGCTTCAGAGAACAGACCTCATTACAGTAGAGTCTTTAGGGAATAAGACTCATTATATCAGAGTCTTGGCTTCAGAGAACAGACCTCATTACAGTAGAGTCTTTAGGGAATAAGACTCATTATATCAGAGTCTTGGCTTCAGAGAACAGACCTCATTACCGTAGAGTCTTTAGGGAATAAGACTCATTATATCAGAGTCTTGGCTTCAGGGAACAGACCTCATTACCGTAGAGTCTTTAGGGAATAAGCCTCATTATATCAGAGTCTTGGCTTCAGAGAACAGACCTCATTACAGTAGAGTCTTTAGGGAATAAGCCTCATTATATCAGAGTCTTGGCTTCAGAGAACAGACCTCATTACAGTAGAGTCTTTAGGGAATAAGCCTCATTATATCAGAGTCTTGGCTTCAGAGAACAGACCTCATTACAGTAGAGTCTTTAGGGAATAAGTCTCATTAAATCAGAGTCTTGGCTTCAGAGAACAGACCTCATTACAGTAGAGTCTTTAGGGAATAAGCCTCATTATATCAGAGTCTTGGCTTCAGAGAACAGACCTCATTACAGTAGAGACTTTAGGGAATAAGACTCATTATATCAGAGTCTTGGCTTCAGAGAACAGACCTCATTACAGTAGAGTCTTTAGGGAATAAGCCTCATTAAATCAGAGTCTTGGCTTCAGAGAACAGACCTCATTACCGTAGAGTCTTTAGGGAATAAGCCTCATTATATCAGAGTCTTGGCTTCAGAGAACAGACCTCATTACCGTAGAGTCTTTAGGGAATAAGCCTCATTATATCAGAGTCTTGGCTTCAGAGAACAGACCTCATTACAGTAGAGTCTTTAGGGAATAAGACTCATTATATCAGAGTCTTGGCTTCAGAGAACAGACCTCATTACAGTAGAGTCTTTAGGGAATAAGCCTCATTATATCAGAGTCTTGGCTTCAGAGAACAGACCTCATTACAGTAGAGTCTTTAGGGAATAAGCCTCATTATATCAGAGTCTTGGCTTCAGAGAACAGACCTCATTACAGTAGAGTCTTTAGGGAATAAGCCTCATTAAATCAGAGTCTTGGCTTCAGAGAACAGACCTCATTACAGTAGAGACTTTAGGGAATAAGCCTCATTATATCAGAGTCTTGGCTTCAGAGAACAGACCTCATTACAGTAGAGTCTTTAGGGAATAAGCCTCATTAAATCAGAGTCTTGGCTTCAGAGAACAGACCTCATTACAGTAGAGTCTTTAGGGAATAAGCCTCATTAAATCAGAGTCTTGGCTTCAGAGAACAGACCTCATTACAGTAGAGTCTTTAGGGAATAAGACTCATTAAATCAGAGTCTTGGCTTCAGAGAACAGACCTCATTACAGTAGAGTCTTTCGGGAATAAGACTCATTAAATCAGAGTCTTGGCTTCAGAGAACAGACCTCATTACAGTAGAGTCTTTAGGGAATAAGCCTCATTATATCAGAGTCTTGGCTTCAGAGAACAGACCTCATTACAGTAGAGTCTTTAGGGAATAAGCCTCATTATATCAGAGTCTTGGCTTCAGAGAACAGACCTCATTACCGTAGAGTCTTTAGGGAATAAGCCTCATTATATCAGAGTCTTGGCTTCAGAGAACAGACCTCATTACAGTAGAGTCTTTAGGGAATAAGCCTCATTATATCAGAGTCTTGGCTTCAGAGAACAGACCTCATTACAGTAGAGTCTTTAGGGAATAAGCCTCATTATATCAGAGTCTTGGCTTCAGAGAACAGACCTCATTACCGTAGAGTCTTTAGGGAATAAGCCTCATTATATCAGAGTCTTGGCTTCAGAGAACAGACCTCATTACCGTAGAGTCTTTAGGGAATAAGCCTCATTATATCAGAGTCTTGGCTTCAGAGAACAGACCTCATTACCGTAGAGTCTTTCGGGAATAAGACTCATTATATCAGAGTCTTGGCTTCAGAGAACAGACCTCATTACCGTAGAGTCTTTAGGGAATAAGACTCATTATATCAGAGTCTTGGCTTCAGAGAACAGACCTCATTACAGTAGAGTCTTTAGGGAATAAGACTCATTATATCAGAGTCTTGGCTTCAGAGAACAGACCTCATTACCGTAGAGTCTTTAGGGAATAAGACTCATTAAATCAGAGTCTTGGCTTCAGAGAACAGACCTCATTACCGTAGAGTCTTTAGGGAATAAGACTCATTAAATCAGAGTCTTGGCTTCAGAGAACAGACCTCATTACAGTAGAGTCTTTAGGGAATAAGTCTCATTATATCAGAGTCTTGGCTTCAGAGAACAGACCTCATTACCGTAGAGTCTTTAGGGAATAAGACTCATTAAATCAGAGTCTTGGCTTCAGAGAACAGACCTCATTACAGTAGAGTCTTTAGGGAATAAGTCTCATTATATCAGAGTCTTGGCTTCAGAGAACAGACCTCATTACAGTAGAGTCTTTAGGGAATAAGTCTCATTATATCAGAGTCTTGGCTTCAGAGAACAGACCTCATTACCGTAGAGTCTTTAGGGAATAAGACTCATTAAATCAGAGTCTTGGCTTCAGACAAGTCAAATATTTTTAAATATTTTTTTATTTGACTTTTATTTAACTTCTTATGGGGGGGGGGGGGGGGGGGGGGGGCAGTATTGAGTAGCTTGGATGAATAAGGTGCCCATAGTAAACTGCATGCTACTCAGGCCCAGAAGCTAAGATATGCATATTATTAGTAGATTTGGATCGAAAACACGGGATCGATATGACAGCCAGTGAAAGTGCAGGGCACCAAATTCAACAGAAATCTGATAAGTCAAATTCCTCAAAGATTAAAGATAAACTTGTTGTTAATCCCACCACAGTGGGTTATATTGTTGGGCCAGTATCTGAAAGGTTGCTTGATCGAACCCTGCTCCTGAACAAGGCCTTAACCCACTGTTCCTATGGCGTCATTGTAAATAAGAATTTGTTCTTAACTGACTTGCCTGGGAGTGAACTTTTAATTACCAACGGACATTGAACAGGACAGGACAGCGTAGCAGATACTCTTATCCAGAGAGATTATCCAGAGACAGCAACTTGGAAAAATCATATAAATACATTTTCCCTGAACAAAGAGGATTTATCAGAAAAGTCCATTCAAACCATACCATCCTACACTATACAATTCATTAATATACTATACCATCCCACACTATACCATACCATACTATGCAATACTATACCATACCATATTGTGTTATACTATACCATACCATACTATATTATGCAATACTGTACCATACGGTATTATACTATACTATACCATGCCATACCATATTATACTATACCATACCATATTATACTATACCATACCATCCTATACTAAACCATACTTTAATATACTATACCATCCTACACAATATCATACCATATTATACTATACCATATTATACTATACCATACCATATTATACTATACCATACCATATTATACTATACCATACCATCCTATACTATACCATCCTATACCATGGCATACTATAATATTTGACAATATACAATACGATAAGATACTATACTACAATGGCATACTGTACTATGCTATACTATACAACGCGATATTGTATTATACTACACCGTACAATACTAAACCATACTATTCCATGCCATATTGTATTATGGTATACCATACCATCCTATACTAAACCATACTTTAATATACTATACCATTCTACACTATACTATACCATATTGTGTTATGCTATGCCATACCATATACCATCCTATACTATCCCATCCAATACTATAATACTTGATAATATACAATACGATAAGATATATACTTTACTATACTACAATGGCATACTGTACTGTACTATGCTATACTATACCATCATATATAGTGCCATACTATACTATGCCATCCTATACCATTCAATACTTTACTATACCATAAAAATTATACTATGCTATATCATACAATACCATACCATGTTGTATTGTACTATACCGTACCATACTATACTATGCAATAACATACCAATGTTTACTATACCATAACATGCCATCCTATACTATAACATGCAATAATATCTGGTACAACGCAATACGCTACTATACTGTACCATACTACACTATACCATATCACACTATACCACATTATACCATACTCAAACATACCATAATATACCATATTGTAACATACTATACCATACCATAGCATACTATACCATACCACACTATACCACATTATACCATACTCAAACATACCATAATATACCATACTATACCAAACTAAACTATGCTAAACCATACCATATGTACTACACCATAAAATACCATACTATACCATAAAATAATATACCATACTATACCATACCATACCTGTCACGTTCGTCATATACATAATGAGTGGACCAAGGCGCAGCATGAGTAGAGTTCCACATATTTATTAAATTTAACCTCGAAAAAAACTAAGTATAAACAAACGTGGAGTTCGTAGCGCATATAGGCACTAAAACAAAACAAAACAATATCCCACAAACGCAGGTGGGAAAAGGACCACACTAAGTATGATCCCCAATTACACCATACTATACGATGCCATACTTTACCAACCCATTCTAAAGCATACAGTACTATACCATACAATACCATACTATACTACACTACACTACACTACACTATACTATGATATGCTAAACTGAACTATGCTATACTATACTATATCATAATGGTCTATACTATACCATTGTATACCATTCTATACCATACCCGTGCCTTCACAAACCATGCCAAACTATACCATACTCTGCCATACCTTCACATTCTATACCATACAACACTATACTATAACATACTACACCACAACATACTATACCATACCATACAATAACATACTATACTATACAATACCATACAATACTATACCATACCATGCTATACCACACTAGTCTATACTTGTCACATTCTGACCTTAGTCCTTTTATTATGTCTTTGTTTTAGTTTGGTCAGGGCGTGAGTTGGGTGGGTTGTCAATGTTCCTTTTTCTATGTTTTGGGATTTCTGTGTTTGGCCTGGTATGGTTCTCAATCAGAGGCAGCTGTTTATCACTGTCCCTGATTGAGAACCAAATGTAGGTAGCCTGGATTCACTTATGAGTTGTTTTATTCAGTGTTCAGTATTTCTTATTTCTTATTAAAACAATATGAACACTTACCACGCTGCACCTTGGTCCTCCTCTCTTTCTCCCAACGACGAGCGTTACAGAATCACCCACCACCAAAGGACCAAGCAGTGTAGTAACGGGCAGCAGCAGCAGCAGCAGCAGCGATCTCAGGACTCCTGGACATGGGAGGAGATCCTGGACGGCAAAGGACCCTGGGCACAGGCTGGGGAATTTCACCTCCCCAAGGCACAGCTAGAGGCAGCGAAAGCTGAGAGGTGGCGGTATGAGGAGGCAGCACGGCAGCGCGGCTGGAAGCCCGAGAGGCAGCCCCAAAAATGTCTTGGGTGGTGGCACACAGGGAGTGTGGCGAAGTCAGGTAGGAGACCTGCGCCAACTCCCCGTGCTTACCGTGAAGAGAGAGGGACCGGGCAGGCACCGTGTTATGCCGTTAGGCGCACGGTGTCCCCGGTGCGCAGGCATAGCCCGGTGTGAAACATAGCAGCGCCTCATATCGGCCGGGCTAGAGTGGGCATCGAGCCAGGTGCCATGAAGCCGGCTCAGCGCATCTGGTCTCCAGTGCGTCTCCTCGGGCCGGTGTACATGGCACCAGCCTTACGCATGGTGTCCCCGGTTCGCCAGCACAGCCCAGTGCGGGCTATTCCACCTCGCCACACTGGCCTGGCTATGGGGAGCATTCAACCAGGTAAGGTTGGGCAGGCTCGGTGCTCGAGAGCTCCGGTGTGCCTTCACGGTGCGGCAGGGTAGCCTAGTGGTTAGAGCGTTGGTCTAGTAACCGGAAGGTTGCAAGTTCAAACCCCCGAGCTGACAAGGTACAAATCTGTCGTTCTGCCCCTGAACAGGCAGTTAACCCACTGTTCCTAGGCCGTCATTGAAAATAAGAATTTGTTCTTAACTGACTTGCCTAGTTAAATAAAGGTAAAATAAAAAAAATTTAAAAAACGGTCCGGTCTATCCGGTGCCACCTCCACGCACCAGCCCTCCAGTGGCAGCCCCCCGCACCTGGCTGTCTCTCAATCTCCTTCCTACAGGTGCTCCCGCCTGCTCAGCGCTGTCAGAGTCTTCCTCCTGCCCAGCGCTGGCAGAGTCGCCCGTCTGTCCTGAGCTGCCAGAGTCGCCCGTCTGTCCTGAGCTGCCAGAGTCGCCCGTCTGTCCTGAGCTGCCAGAGTCGCCCGTCTGTCAGGAGCTGCCAGAGCTGCCAGTCAGCCAGGAGCTGCCAGAGCCGCCAGTCAGCCAGGAGCTGTCAGAGCCGCCAGTCAGCCAGGAGCTGCCAGAGCCGCTAGTCAGCCAGGAGCTGCCAGAGCCGCCAGTCAGCCAGGAGCTGCCAGATCCGCCAGTCAGCCAGGAGCTGCCAGAGCCGCTAGTCAGCCAGGAGCCATCAGTCAGCCAGGAGCTGCCAGAGCCGTCCGTCAGCCAGGAGCTGCCGGAATTGCCTGTCACGCCGGCACTACCGGAATCGCCCTTCACTCCGGAGCTGCCGGAGTCTCCCATCCGTCCGGTGCTGCCGGAATATCCCGTCCATTCGGGAACCGTGGCTTGGTTCCCCAGTCCGAGGTCGGCGGCGATGGTCGCCACGTTAAAGAGGCCACGGAGGCGGTTAAAGAGGCGAAGAAAAACTATGGTGGAGTGGGGTCCACGTCCCGCGCCAGAGCCGCCACCGCGGACAGACACCCACCCAGGCTCTCCCCTATAGGTTTAGGTTTTGCGGCAGCCCGCACCTTTAGGGGGGGGGTACTGTCACGTTCTGACCTTAGTTCTTTTATTATGTCTTTGTTTTAGTTTGGTCAGGGCGTGAGTTGGGTGGGTTGTCTATGTTCCTTTTTCTATGTTTTGGGATTTTTGTGTTTGGCCTGGTATGGTTCTCAATCAGAGGCAGCTGTTTATTGTTGTCCCTGATTGAGAACCAAATGTAGGTAGCCTGGATTCACCTTTGAGTTGTGGGTGATTATTTTCTGTTCTGTGTTTGGTTTAACCTTTCAGGACTGTTCGTTTTGTTGTTTTATTGTTTTGTTCAGTGTTCAACATTTCTTATTAAAACAAGATGAACACTTACCACGCTGCACCTTGGTCCTCCTCTCTTTCTCCCAACGACAAGCCTTACAATACTATACCATTTTATCCCATTCTATAACATACCGTGCCTTCCCAAACCATGCAAAACTATACATTACGATACCGTACTATACTATACCATAATGCACCATACTATACCATATTGTACAATTTTATACCATACTATACCATGCCATACTTTACCAAACGGTACCATACTGTACTATACTATACCATACACTTTTATACCAGAGAGATTATCCAGAGACAGCAACATGGAAAAATCATATAAATACATTTTCCCTGAACAAAGAGGATTTATCAGAAAAGTCCATTCAAACCATACCATCCTACACTGCCATTATTCCTCAGTGATCTACCATGCTTCCTCAGTGATCTACCATGCTTCCTCAGTGATCTGCCATGCTTCCGCATTAAACTCCAAGTCAAATTGTATTTGTCTTGCTTCGTAAACAACAGGTATAGGCGAGCAGTGAAAGGCTTTCGGACCCTTCCCAACAATTCAGAGAGAAAAACTTGAAATAATGGAAAAATAATAACACGAGGAATAAATACACATTGAGTAAAGATAACTTAGCCATATACACAGAATACCAGAGTACCAATACTGAGTCCATGTGCAGGGATACAAGGTAGTTGAGGTAGATATGTACATATACTGTAGGGAGGGATAAAGTGACTAGTCAACAGTATAAATGAACAGTAGCAGCAGTATACTTTAGGTAGGGGTGAAGGATAGATAATAGACAGTAACAGCAGTATATTGTAGGTAGGGGTAAAGGATAGATAATAGACAGTAACAGCATTATACTGTAGGTAGGGGTAAAGGATATATAATAAACAGTAACAGCAGTATACTGTAGGTAGGGGTAAAGGATAGATAATAGACAGCGACAGCAGTGTACTGTAGGTAGGGGTAAAGGATAGATAATAGACAGTAACAGCAGTATACTGTAGGTAGGGGTAAAGGATAGATAATAGACAGTAACAGCAGTATACTGTAGGTAGGGGTAAAGGATAGATTATAGACAGTAACAGCAGTATACTGTAGGTAGGGGTAAAGGATAGATAATAGACAGTAACAGCAGTATACTGTAGGTAGGGGTAAAGGATAGATAATAGACAGCGACAGCAGTGTACTGTAGGTAGGGGTAAAGGATAGATAATAGACAGTAACAGCAGTATACTGTAGGTAGGGGTAAAGGATAGAAAATAGACAGTAACAGCAGTAGACTGTAGGTAGGGGTAAAGGATAGAAAATAGACAGTAACAGCAGTATACTGTAGGTAGGGGTAAAGGATAGAAAATAGACAGTAACAGCAGTAGACTGTAGGTAGGGGTAAAGGATAGAAAATAGACAGTAACAGCAGTATACTGTAGGTAGGGGTAAAGGATAGATAATAGACAGCGACAGCAGTGTACTGTAGGTAGGGGTAAAGGATAGATAATAGACAGTAACAGCAGTATACTGTAGGTAGGGGTAAAGGATAGAAAATAGACAGTAACAGCAGTAGACTGTAGGTAGGGGTAAATGATAGATAATAGACAGTAACAGCAGTATACTGTAGGTAGGGGTAAAGGATAGATAATAAACAGTAACAGTATGTAATGAGTCAAAGTAGTTAGTGTAAAAAGGGTCAATGCAGATAGTCCGGGTAGCTATTGGTTAATTATAACTATTTAACAATCTTGTGGCTTGGAGGTAGAAGCTGTTCAGGGTCCTGTTGGTTCTAGACTTGGTACATCGGTACTGCTTGCCGTGCGGTAGCAGAGAGAACAGTCTATGACTAGGGTGGCTGGAGTCTTTGACCATTTGTAGGGCCTTCCTCTGACACCACCTGGTATAGAGGTCCTGGACGGCAGGGAGCCAGTGATGTACTGGGCAGTACGCACTACCCTCTTTAGCATCTTGTGGTCGGATGCCAAGGGGTTGCCTTACGGGCGGTGGGGCAGCAAGTCAAGATGCTCTCAATGATGCAGCTATATAACTTTTTGAGGATCTGAGGACCAACGGCAAATATTTTCAGCCTCCTAAAAGGGAAATCCTTGTTGTTGTTGTCTCTTCACTGTGTTGGTGTGTGGACCTTGATAATTCCTTATTGATGTGTACAACGAGGAACTTGAAGCTCTCGACCTGCTCCAGTACAGCCCCGTCGATGTGGACGATTGGGGCGTGCTCGGCCCTCTGTTTCCTGTAGTCCACGATCAGCTCTTTTGTCTTGCTGATGTTAAGGGAGAAGTTGTTTTCCTGGCACCAAACTGCCAGGTCTCTGACCTCCTCCCTATAGGCAATCTCATTGTTGTCGGTGATCAGGAATACCACCGTTGTGTCATCAGCAACCTTAATGATGCTGTAGGAGCCAAGTAGTTGTGGGTGAACAGATAGTACAGGAGGGGACTAAGCATGCACCCCTGAGGTGCCCCCGTGTTGAGGGTCAGATATTTTGTCTAGCAGATCATTCAGTTGGTATGTTGTCAAGGAGGGTGGTCAAGTGTGTTGAGTATCACCCGGTATGGGGACAGGGACAGTGGAGGAAGCTAAACTGATGTCTTTCACTTGCACAGACACACACTCTCTCTATGAGTAGTCACTCGCAGCTTCCAGAGCTGTCCAGTTCTACGTCTGCCAGACCATTTTCTACTAGTTAGGATTTCCATCTACCCTGCCAAAATCCATTTGGGCTATGAGAGATTTTCTCCCACTCTCCACTTTATTTATTTCTCTCCCGCTCTCTCTTTCTCCCTCTCTCAACCCACATCCTCCTGAAAAGCAGAGTACTCTCTCGCTCATTGTCCCTCAGTTTCACTCTTCAACGTTCACTCTCTCTCCTCTCACCCTCACCCCCTCTCGCTCTCCTTCTTTCTCTCTCTGCTCCTCCCTCTCTCTCTCTTCCAATTTCTCACTCTCCCCAACCCCCTTCAAAGCAAAATTCATCCTCTCATTTTTTTCATCGTCAAGTTGTTTTTTAGTGGGCCTCATCATTTAGTATTGAGCTGCAAAAACACTGTTCTTTGTGTTCTGACGTTTTGCCATAGACTTCCTAAAAGAGGCAGCTCGTGTGTGTGTGTGTGTGTGTGTGTGTGTGTGTATGTGTGTGTGTGTGTGTGGCCGCCTTCACTTGCTAAGTGTTCATAACCGCTCTGCCAAAGTGGTGCTAAAAGACTGAAGGCTCTCTACAACATAACTACAAACACAGAGTTATCAGCAGAGATACAATGTTAAACAGTAGCCAGTAGGTTACATTTTACTGTAAAACAGCACAGAAGCCATCTCTGGATAGTACATTACTATAATTTTCACAGTAACTTTCCACCATCTTCCTGTATTTTACTGTAATATCAGAGAACTATACAGTACAATGCTGTAACAAAGCACTCAATTTGATGAGATCCAATGTGGTGATGTAATGAGCTCTACCTATTCTCTCCAGTAAGTCGTCAATGCGGGGCATGGGGTAGGCATCAAACTGGGAGATGGAATTCACCTTACGGAAGTCCATGCAGACGCACAAAGACCCATCCTTCTTTGGGACAATGACAATAGGGCTGCTCCATTCACTTGAAGATGGCTTGACAACATCCATCTCTATCATGGTGTGGACCTCTTCCTTGAGGGCTACCACCAGCCTCTCAGGCACACGGTAAGGATGCTGGCGGACAGGGTTCTGGCAAGACTTCAAACGAATTACGTGTTCTAGGACTTTGATTCCTCCTGGTCTCTGACTGAAGAGGGCCAGATACTTGCCAAACAGCTGCTTCAGCTCATCTTGCTTGTTTTCTTCCAGGTGAGCCAGTATGACCTCTGCTCGTCCTTTCCATGCCTCTGTGACCCCATCTGACTCTTCTTCTTCTACTCTGCGGACCAGAAAGGACTTTCCCTTGGATAGTTCCTCTTTCTCCTTGAGGTTCACATGATAGGTTTGCTTCTTCTTACCCTTGTCCGGGTGCAGCACCTTGTAGGTCACCTGGTCCATCTTCCTCCCGATTAGGTACGGCCTTTCGACTGCGCAAGGAGCTTGCTGGTAGACAAGGGAAGGAGGAGCAGGACTTTCTGTCCTGGCTCAAACTCTCTGTGGCGAGCGTGCTGGTCAAACCCTCTCTTCTGAGCCTTCTGGGCTTGCTGAAGGTTTGCCCTAGCTTCCTCTCGGTACCGCTCCAACCTGTCTCGCATCGGGAGGACGTACTGGACAATCCCCTGTCCTGAGGTAGCTATTGGTGAACCTTCCCAGCACTTCTTCAGCAGGTCCAGTGGTCCCTGCACTGGCCACCCATAGAGGAGTTTGAATGGCGAGAAACCTGTAGATACCTGAGGCACCTCCCTGTAAGCAAAAAGCAGAAAGGGTAACCACGTATCCCAGTCAGCCACAAACTGTCTCAGCATGTTCTTGAGCGTTTGATTGAATCTCTCTACGAGCCCATCCGTTTGGGGATGGTAGGGAGTGGTCCTCAAGCCTTTAATGCCCAGCTGTTGCTGGAGTTGAACCATCAGTCGTGAGGTGAAGCTTGTCCCTTGGTCCGTCAGGATTTAATCTGGGATTCCTACACGAGAGAAGAGTTGAACAAGAGCACTGATTATTTTTGGAGTGGTTATGGAATGGAGTGGGAAGGCTTCTGGGAACCGGGTGGCATAGTCGCATATCACCAATATATACTTGTAACCTGCGCTACTCTTCTCCAAGGGTCCAACAATGTTCGTTGCAATTCTCTTGAATCTGGTAGAGATAACTGGCAATGAACATAGAGGAGCCCGGTCAGACCTACGGACAGCACTGGTTTTCTGGCACGTGGGGCATGATTTGCAGTAGGTTTGTACATCAATATACATGGAGGGCCAAAAGAAATGGGAGCCTAAGATAGGTCTTATGTTGCCCTAGATGACCTGCCCATGGAACTGTATGTGCAAGGTTGAGAACAAGTGGTCTACAGGTAGATGGCACCACCAACTTCCTGCTATCTGCCTCTGACCCAAGGTAGAGTATGTGGTTGTCTACCGTGTAAATCCCCCCGCATGAAGATTTACTGACCCTAGTTAATTAAGGCCTTGTCAAACAAACATTTCAAGGTTGCGTCAGACTTCTGCAGTGTGGCAAAATGTTGCAGAACATCTCAGACACATCAGCAACAGGTACAGGGGTTCCCACATACTTCTCAAGGCGCCGCTGGCGGCGTGACTTTCTGGGCCCTTTGGTTCAGAACTATCTGTCAGACTATCACACAAGTCAGGCAGAGGTTATAAACCAGCTTTGGCCTGGGCACGAGTGAAAACTGAACATGACACCTGAACATCAGACTGGCAAACTGACTGCTCATATAGCTGTCCCCCCACACTTCCCAACAGATCAGAGAGTACAGGCACATCCCTCCCCAAAATCATCTCAAAAGGTAGCTTCTCCATTACCCCAACTTTGAGGAGGTATTTCTGACCCTGAATCTCAACTGTGAGCTCAGCTGTGGGCTGCTGTGACTGGTCACCATGAACACATTGGATCAGTGTCTGATGACCGTAATCAATATAATTAACAGGTACATTAACTTTTCTGATCAACGACAGGGAACTACCGGTGTCAATCATTGCATTAAGACTTTTACCATTCACTTTTACAGGTACCAAGCCTGACCCTACACGAGTCGTTCTATTCTGAACACCATCCCCCTCTCTGGGTACATAACAGTAACCTGAGAGCTTGCAGTGCAAGCTTGGCCACCATAAGCCCATCCTTGGGCTTGTGCTCTCGGACCCAGGTTAGAATGTCATGTGGTAGAACTGGTAGAAGTTGCTCGAGGATGATGACCTCACCGATCTCGTCCTGTGTCTTCTCCTCTGGTCGAACCCATCGTCGGTACCACCCTTAAGGCGGTGGTACGTCTCTGTCGGCGTCTCACCCGAGGGCGTCGATGCAGCTCTGAAGCGTTGATGGTAGGTCTCTGGGGAGATGTCGAACTTCACCAGCAGTGCTTCCTTCAAGCCCGTGTAGACGTTGGACAGCCCCTCATCCATTGCTGTGTAAGCCTCTAAGGCTATATTGCTGCTAAGGTTAAACACTGCTGGACTGGTCTCCTGGTGCTGGGGCTGGCCTCATTACTGCTTGGGGAGCCTGCTGTGGAGTTGAAATCCCTGCTGCGTCGAGCCTTTGTCGTCCTGGTGTCGGGCTCCTAGTTTCTCATACTTAACCTCTTCTTCACCAGAAGATTCCATGGTATTCCACCCAGGTTCAACTTCAGGTACCTTTTCTAACAGTTGATTTTGATTTCTAACGCAATCCTGTACACATTCCTTTACCTCTCTTGTTGGAATTCACTGATTTGTGGTGCGCCATAACACCACTGCCACCATATGTCACGTAGAGTAGGCCAGAAGGCTATACTGGAAAACCTAACCTCTATCACGTAGAGTAGGCCAGAAGGCTATACTGGAAAACGTAACCTCTATCACGTAGAATAGGCCAGAAGGCTATACTGGAAAACCTAACCTCTATCACGTAGAGTAGGCCAGAAGGCTCTACTGGAAAACCTAACCTCTATCACGTAGAGTGGGCCAGAAGGCTAAACTGGAACACCTAACCTCTATCAAAGTTAAAAGATGGCTGAGCCGCAAATGTTCTTCTCTGCAAGAGTGTTTATTTACATAGTGATAGGAAAAAAGTTCAGTCTCTCGATGTGCAAAACTGATAGAGACATACCCCAAGCAACTTACAGCTGTAATCGCAGCAAAAGGTGGCGCTACAAAGTATTAACTTAAGGGGGCTGAATAATTTTGCACGCCCAATTTTTCAGTTTTTGATTTGTTAAAAAAGTTTGAAATATCCAATAAATGTCGTTCCACTTCATGATTGTGTCCCACTTGTTGTTGATTCTTCACAAAAAAATACAGTTTTATATCTTTATGTTTGAAGCCTGAAATGTGGCAAAAGGTCGCAAAGTTCAAGGGGGCCGAATACTTTCGCAAGGCACTGTACCTTATGGGACAGCTAAACACAATGCTGCCCCATTCACAGTACTGCCATCACACATACCTTATGGTACAGCTAAACACAATGCTGCCCCATTCACAGTACTGCCATCAAACATATACCTTATGGGACAGCTAAACAAAATGCTGCCCCATTCACAGCTCAATCCAAAATGCCTCCCCATGAACTGAAAGAGAGGCTCCTTTTGTAGGGCTAGCCCCTCCCCTCAGATCAATTAACACTAATTAATTAAGCAATTACCTTGTCAAACCTACATTTTCCATTAACTAAACATAAAGTATATACCTTGCAACATGTTTATGAAACAATATCACAACATAACATCTACCAAATTACCTCACTACTAACAGTGTCTTTCAATATGCCCATTTACATGAATGAACCATTCGGGACAGGCACTACAAAGTCAGCCCAATTCCCTTAGCTCGGGTCCTTATCCAGCATACCCGGAAGCTACAGAGATGGAGAGAGAGAGGAACAGAACAAACAAACAACTCGCTCATCCACAACATAGATAAGTATAATACATATTGCTTATATTAAATATAAACACTGACAAGAAGTTAATTTGTGTCGATCCACATTGTTAACTTATCTGATAACGGAGCAGGGAGGAGTGATGAATGACTTCTACGTCACACAGGGCAAGGAGATTGAGGTTGTAACCTCATATAAATATCTTTAATTGATGACAGCCTCTTTTAAATTGCAGTTTCAACAACTTACAAAAAAATTGAAGCTGAAATTGGGATTTTATTTTAGGAATAAGGCCTGTTTTTCTTTTGAAGCCAGAAGGAGGCTTGTAATATCAGCTACATTTATGCCTTTACTAGACTGTGGGGATATTTTATATATGAATGCTTCCGCTCAGTGTTTGAGATCAATTGACACCCTTTACCATGGCACTTTGAGATTTAAATTGCAAAACCCTTACTCACCACTGAACTTTGTATACCAGGGTTGGCTGACCTTCTCTAGTCACTCGTAGGTACCCATGTGGTGGGTACTCTCTTCGTTCGCTGGACTTTATCCTGCTAACTGTTCCAAATGTCCGAACTGAATTTGGTAAAAGGGCTTTTATGTACTCTGCGCCATCGTCTTGGAAAAATAACAAAATACTTTTAAACTGGAAGAACTTGTCCCGATTGGTGTTTTTAATTCACTGATGAAGGATCTTGAGGCTGATTCCCTGACCTGTCAATGTTTTTAATTTGCTGTTTTATACTCTTGTTAACTTCTTGATTCTACTTGAGACGCATATGTCTCAAGTAGGCACCTGGAAATGCAAATGCGCTACGCTAAATGCTAAATGTACTCGTTAAAACTCAAACCTTGATCAAAATTCACAAGCAGGGTATTGAATTAAAGCTACCTAGCCAACAAGTCAGATTTTTAAAATGCTTTTCGGCGAAAGCATGAGAAGCTATTATCTGATAGCATGCAACACCTCAAAATGCCTGAATGCGACGTAAACAAAGACTCTGCTTATCCGACGCAGCACAAAACGTAGAAATAAAATATAAAACATTCATTACCTTTGACGAGCTTCTTTCTTGGCACTCCTATATGCCCCATAAACATCACTATTGGGTCTTTTTTTCATTTAAATCGGTCCATATATACCCAAAATAGCTTTCTATGGAAGCTGTGTCATTCAGAAAAAAACATTGTTTTTAAACGCTGCGTCATTTTTTAAAATTAAAAAAGTTGACGATAAACTTTCACAAAACACTTCGAAATCCTTTTGTAATCCAATTTTAGGTATTAGTAAACGTTTATAATCTATCAAAATGATTACAGGGCGATGTATATTCAATAGCTCCTCGTCTGCAAATCAATGGCTGCCAATGTCCACATTCACAGCATCCTGGTGGAGACTGGAAGAAACGGAATCCAGATAGTTGGATTTTCCAACAAAAAATTCAATTGAAAATGACGACAATGGCGACATCGTGTGGAATTTGTATGAATTGCATGCAGGTCGATATTAAATTTTGTCCCCTTTTAACAACCCATGGAAGTGACTTATGGAAATTATTTTTAGCTTTCAGAGAGCAGTTTTTCTTGCGTTTTTCAATGAAACACACGATCTGTTATAGTCACAGCCGTGATTTAACCAGTTTTAGAAACTTCAGAGTGTTTTCTATCCACACATACTAATCATATGCATATACTATATTCCTGGCATGAGTAGCAGGACGCTGAAAAGTTGCGCGATTTTTAACAGAATGTTCGAAAAAGGACGGGGTAGAAGTAAGAGGTTTTCAATGGTTTTTACTAGATGTTGTCTGTCTGCAATTTTTTTGTAATGACTTGGTGCTGCCTATCTTGGCCAGGGGGCTCTTGAAAAAATAGATTTTAATCTCAATGAGCCCTTCCTGGTTAAATAAAGGTTAAATAAATAAAATAAATAAAATTTGCCTAAATTAGCCTAATTAGCCTAATATACTGTAAATGCTGCTGTAATTGTAACACTGGTATTTTACAGTATTTTACTATAATTATACGGGACATGTGTCTTTGGCATCATTCAAATTGAAGACTGTTATTTTATCAAATCAATTCCCTGTAATTATTATTAAGTGATTAAACTAATCATGTAATTAACTAGGAAGTCGGGGCACCAAGGAAAATCTTCAGATTATAAAGTTATAATTTTCCAAATATAACTCTTCAGAGTTGGTGAGGTTTATGACCCCCATAAATACCTTTCCCCCTTTCCTGTCTACTCTACAGAGTGACTCATGGAAAGCCCTTTGTTAACATAGAGAGTCTGGTAACATCAAAAGGGTGGTGAACAGAACCATATTTCGATAATCCGACCAGTTGAAAATATGCGTTGGTACTTAATGAATATGACATCAAATCAGTTGTCGTCTGAGACATTATTACTGATAGGATGACAATAAACTGTTTCTTGGAAAGTCTACACATTATAGTTATCAGATTCACATGGAATTGTTGTACAATTTAAATGTTTAAATATTAAACTATTTGTAGCTTCTAAATGAGAGAATTGGTTTTCATAAGTGAACTAGGCTCAACTCAGTGGCCCCGCCCAAGTTAACAGGTTAAAAGGGCTAATATCAAACTACAGAACTAAGCCAACTTCAGCGAGAGCTCAAAGTATGGTAACTTGGTATGAACTTTGAACTCTTATTCACTAAATAAGTGATACCTCCTAGTCATTGAGTTATCAGCAGCACCTGTAAACGTGGGCTAGGAAAGGATGGACAAAGTATCTGACCTACCAAATGACGACGGCACTAAAAAGTATCCGTCTACCAGACATTCTTCAGAGGACAGGGAGATCTCAGTTGGGCAACACGGCCTTCCATCTACGACCAACCTATTGAGGCGCGGCTCAGAATAAATATTTATTGCATTTTCCTTTTGGGCGGTTATTTAGAATGCATAAGATTCTGTATTTATGATAGCATAACTGCATTGGGCCCGATAGAGATCCAAACCTTTTGTTCCTCAGTCTTCCCGCGCTTTCATTTCACCCAACCCCCTTTCTTTGTGTAACCAGCCGTCATATCTATTCCGTCCTTAGGGACGTTTTCGTTTATGACGTATTTAGTAATCAATGTATGACACATTCTGTGTGATTAGTTAGGTATTTAGTAAATAAATAATTAAACCAAATTTTGTATTGCTGATTCAACTTGGATACTTCAGAGTAATATTCAGAAATGTTCTCATAGAATAGAGGTTTCGGCGGTTGTTGGACTTCGCATCCTAGGTTGACAAAATTTCTAGCTGCAGACTAGTAATTAGTATCTAAGATTTGCTCTTATTCAATATGGATCGATAGTCTCAGAGTTTAAACATTTCCAGCCATGTAGCCAATGCTCCACGTGGTATGGTTAGGAATTCAATAACTATTCACAATCACAGCTCACACTGTGGGTTTGCTTAGTCTGAACTCAAAGCTGTGCCACCTCAGTTTACACCGAGGTACGTGTGGTCTGAAGAGGATTTCCTCAGGAGCGGGTTTTATTCCTAATAAAAAGGGCAGTTCTATGACGCCGGATCATGTCTGTGCTCACGGGGCCAATGAGTTAGTTAAACTTTAAAGGGAATACAATTCTCTCACATTAAAGGTTTAACATCACATTCCATCATTTCCCAAATAGTTTCATCTTTACTCATTAATTTTATACAAGACTTAGACGCAAACCCCATAATTGAGAAATGTACATATTGAGAGATATAGTTATGTGTGTTTCCTGTCCTCTCTGAGGTCACCAAATGAAACACACAACCACTACTAGGGGGGATTTATAATACACATTACTACTACTAGGGGGGATTTATAATACACATTACCACTACTAGGGGGGGATGGGGTTATAATACACATTACCACTACTAGGGGGGGGGGGGGGGGGGGTTATAATACACATTACCACTACTAGGGGGGATTTATAATACACATTACCACAACTTGGAGGGATTTATAATACACATTACCACTACTAGGGGGGATTTATAAAACACATTACCACTACTAGGGGGGATTTATAATACACATTACCACAACTTGGAGGGATTTATAATACACATTACCACTACTAGGGGGGATTTATAATACACATTACCACTACTAGGGGGGATTTATAATACACATTACCACTACTAGGGGGGATTTATAATACACATTACTACTACAATGGGGGATTTATAATACACATTACCACTACTAGGGGGGATTTATAATACACATTACCTCTACTAGGAGGGATTTATAATACACATTACCACTACTAGGGGGGATTTATAATACACATTACCACTACTAGGGGGGATTTATAATACACATTACCACTACTAGGGGGGGGGGGGGGGGTTATAATACACATTACCACTACTAGGGGGGATTTATAATACACATTACCACTACTAGGGGGGGTTATAATACACATTTCTACTACTAGGGGGGATTTATAATACACATTACCACTACAAGGGGGATTTATAATACACATTACCACTACTAGGGGGGGGGTTATAATACACATTACCACTACTAGGGGGGATTTATAATGCACATTACTACTACTAGGGGGGATTTATAATACACATTACCACTACTAGGGGGGATTTATAATACACATTACCACAACTAGGGGGGATTTATAATACCCATTACCACTACTAGGGGGGATTTATAATACCCATTACCACTACTAGGGGGGATTTATAATACACATTACCATTACTAGGGGGGATTTATAATACACATTACCACTACTAGGGGGATTTATAATTCACATTACCACTACTAGGGGGATTAATAATAAACATTACCACAACTGGGGGGGGATTTATAATACACATTACCACTTCTAGGGGGGGTTATAATACACATTACCACTACTAGGGGGGATTTATAATACACAATACTACTACTAGGGGGGATTTATAATACACATTTCCACTACTAGGGAGGATTTATACAGTGTCAAGAATCAATTCTGCATAAATTCGTCATTAAATTTGATCT
The DNA here is from genome assembly GCF_045791955.1 of Oncorhynchus clarkii lewisi. Taxonomy (NCBI): domain Eukaryota; kingdom Metazoa; phylum Chordata; class Actinopteri; order Salmoniformes; family Salmonidae; genus Oncorhynchus; species Oncorhynchus clarkii. The sequence goes on from NC_092156.1 coordinate 1,623,458, forward strand.
GAAATTCATCTAGGTCACAACAATAGACAAAGTCTGCTTAAACGAATAACACAAAAAAATATAAGTTTTCATGTCTTTATTGAACACACCGTGTAAACGTTCACTGTACTTGGTGGGAAAAGTATGTGAAACCTTGGATAAAATAACTGGTTGACCCTCCTTTAGCAGCAGTAACCTCAACCAAACTTTTTCTGTAGTTGCGAATCACACCTGCACAATGGTCAGGAGGATTTTTGGACCATTCCTCTTTACAAAATGGTTTCAGTTCAGCAATATTCTTGGAATGTCTGGTGTGAACTGTTCTCTTGAGGTCATGCCACAGCATCTCAATCGGGTTGAGGTCAGGACTCTGAATGGGCCACTCCAGAAGGCATATTTTCGTCTGTTGAAGTAATTCTGTTGTTGATTTACTTCTGTGTTTTGGGTCGTTGTCCTGTTGCATCACCCAACTTATGTTGAGCTTCAATTGGCGGACAGATAGCATAACATTCTCCAGCAAAATGTATTGATAAACTTGGGAACTCATTTTTCCGTCGATGATAGCAAGCTGTCCAGGCCCTGAGGCAGCCAAGCAGCCCCAAACCATGATGCTTCCTCCACCAGACTTTACAGTTGGGATGAGGTTTTGATCTTGGTGTGCTGTGCCTTCTTTACTCCACACATAGTGTTGTGTGTTCCTTCCAAACAACTCAACTGTAGTTGAATCTGTCCACAGATTATTTTGCCAGTAGCACTGTGGAACATCCAGATGCACTTTTGCGAACTTCAGATGTGCAGCAACGTTTTTGGGGGACTGCAGTGGCTTCTTCCGTGTTGTCCTCCCATGAACACCCTTCTTGTTTAGTGTTTTACGTATCGTAGACTCGTCAACAGAGATGTTCGCATGTTCCAGAGATTTCTGTAAGTCTTTAGCTGACACTCTAGGATTCTTCTTAACCTCAGAGCATTCTGCGCTGTGCTCTTGCAGTCATCTTTGCAGGACGGACACTCCTAGGGAGAGTAGCAACAGTGCTGAACTTTCTCTATTTACAGAGTATTTCTCCATATTCCCAGTATGAAAATGTGACGCAAGGGGTAGGTCACGTTCTGAATACTGTTTTCTATTTTCTATTTTACCATGTGCACAAGTTTGCTGTACGTTACTGATTTATACATGTGTGGGTATATGGTACCTGTTAGGGATTGAGGGGCTTTTTGGGATGTGCTTTGGCATATGATTGCTGTAAATATGTGTGTTAGCTAGCATACACCGATGTAATGGTCACATAAGCCACTGCTAACACAGTTGTCTTCATGATACAGATTTTGACCAATGACACCCATCAACGTCATTAAGCTCTGCACAACTAACTTGCTGCATCCTGTTTAACTACACAACTAACGTGCTGTTTCCTGTTTAACTACACATCTAACGTGCTGCTTCCTGTTTAACTACACAACTAACGTGCTGTTTCCTGTTTAACTACACAACTAACGTGCTGTTTCCTGTTTAACTACACAACTAACGTGCTGTTTCCTGTTTAACTACACAACTAACGTGCTGTTTCCTGTTTAACTACACAACTAACGTGCTGTTTCCTGTTTAACTACACAACTAACGTGCTGTTTCCTGTTTAACTACACAACTAACGTGCTGTTTCCTGTTTAACTACACAACTAACGTGCTGTTTCCTGTTTAACTACACAATTAACGTGCTGTTTCCTGTTTAACTACACAACTAACGTGCTGTTTCCTGTTTAACTACAAAACTAACGTGCTGTTTCCTGTTTAACTACACAACTAACGTGCTGTTTCCTGTTTAACTACACATCTAACGTGCTGCTTCCTGTTTAACTACACAACTAACGTGCTGTTTCCTGTTTAACTACACAACTAACGTGCTGTTTCCTGTTTAACTACACGTATTTACACATGTTATATTTTGTATTGTATTTTTGTATTTTGTTAATGCCCAGTATGAAAATGTGATGCAAGGGATGTTACCATCCACAGTCATCATCATCATTAAGCCCTGCTCAACTATCGTGCTGTTTCCTGTTTAACTACACAACTAACGTGCTGTTTAACAACAGATAATAAATATTGCTCAACTGGGACCACTGGCTGGGGTGATTTCTTTGAACAAAACACAATGCAGGGAGAGTACGATTAACATATGTTACACGTGTTTGTATCTTCCGAAAGTTGATTGCATTTGATTCGTGAACCGGGCTGCTTCCAGCTGCATGAGCCAGGGACCCCGTTCAAAGCACACCGCGAAGTCCGTTCAAAACAAAAAGTGACGTCATTAAGCACGTGTGGTAATTACTAGGACTCTGTGTTTTCCCATGCAAAACGCCTTCCAAAATGAAACAAATTGATAGAAAATGCTGACTTTTATTTGATATAAATTAGATGTATGATTCTGGACAATGCTGATAACTGTTCCGTTGAGAAAGGCGCTCCTCCTGTCCTGCTTCGTCCGACCAGTAGCCGGCAGTTTAGGATAATTGAATCCGCCCAGATTGCCTGTCAATTGCTGTTCAGGATTTAAACGCCCCACAAACTCTTTGCTCGGCTTGAGGGCTCCCGCGGCTCGGCGAATAGAAAACCCCCGATTCCTCTTTTAACCTCCCGCGACACACACACACACACACACACACAGTGCTCAACTACCGACGGCCCTGATTGGTTAACCAATCCTATCAGTCACCACTGTGTGGGCGGGACTGACACACGCGCCACCGGAGCTCAAGAGCAGCACTTTACCGATTCTGTGCGTGAGAGGAAAGTGAGGAAGAGAGGAATACGGCAGCATCTCTTCTTCTTACCGGAGGAAACACAACGAATCATTATCACAGCTATAGTGCTACGGAGCAGTTACATCTAATCTGCGCGCTACCCAATTCCCGGTACATTTTCTAGGCCACCCAAGGGGACTAAACCGAATAAAGGGAGGAAAACGTTAGGGAAACCTTATTACCGATCGATACGCACGAGGAGCCCATATATATACGGATCTCACAGCAACACGAGGACTGACGAGGCCACCCCCACCTGGATAACAAACCGCTTTACGTAGAACGGAGAGCTTTCGGTAACGCTAGTAAAGAGAGCGAGAAGACAGGATGATTCTCAAGCATCACTTGGTCCTGACACTGTGCGCAGTCTACGGGATCCTGCTAAAAGGTAAACCTGCTGGTTTTAACTTTTACATGGAATGGATTTTGGTGTTTGTGTGCATAGCACATTTGCAATCAGAATTTTACAACCACAGTGTGTCATTTCAAATTTTCTTAGAAATGATATGTGGCCATTACAAATCGTGTTAAACTAACACTTATTTCAAAGTGTTGATGAACAAACAAGGCAGGAGTGTTGCATCCCAAACACCGCGGGTGTTGCAAATTCTAACTTCAATTAAGTCTTTATTAGAGCTGTTACACTTTCTAACACCTGTTGTGTTAGTCGCTCGTTTTCTAGGGTGTTGTTTTAACACCGTAGGGTGTAACGCCTTATATGCATATTTATTTCCTAGGGTGCCTTTCAGGTGAATTTGAGAAGTACCAGTACCACCCACGACTGTGTTTTCTAGCGACAGAGACATAATTGTTGCATTCAATGGTTGTCAGTCCTGTAGCCTACACCAAGCAAGTTCCTTAAAAATGTGAAATATTTTAATGTTTTTATGTTTTTTGCATAACTTTTTTTTTTACAATGTCATACTTCAACAACCTACTTTTTAACGCCAACACAGTGGTCTGAAACTCCTGGTTTGCAGGCCACATCGGCCAGCCACGTTACGCTGGCTTGCAAAGAGTTCTATAAATCATATTGGAATCCAGCCACAGATCGAAAAGCAAATAATTCAAAACTTTTAAATCCCCGGCAATTATTGCCGTGGTAAAGAACATTGATAAATTAGATTGGAATAACCATCTCAACAACAGGTGAAATTCATCCAACCACTTACAATTTGGATTAGTTTTGAAAAATGTATGTTATTTATATCTGTGTAGTATAAGATCAATTAATCAGTGGATGTGCATACAGAAACAGGTGAATGAATTAATTCATGAAAATGTTATTTTTGTGTCAAACCTCCAATTGGCATCCCATCCCTTATGGGATTAATTGACACATAAACAAACATTACAATAATTCACTGCTAATTAAATGACAATTCTTCTTTGTCTGTTCTCTGCATTGCACATCGCAGAAAGAGTGAACAAATACATAATAATAAGGTTATCCAAACATGATTGATATCCCTAGAGCAGTAAAATAACATACATACATACATACACACATACATACATACACACATACATACATACACACATACATACATACACACATACATACATACACACATACATACATACATACACACACACATACACACATACACACATACACACATACATACATACACACATACATACACTCTGTACATACATACATACATACATGCTGTATATATATACACATACATACATATGAACATACATACATACATACACGCTGTATATATGCATACATACATACATACATACATACACGCTGTATACATACATACATACATACATACATACATACATACATACATACATACATACATACATGCTGTATATACAGTGGGGCAAAAAAGTATTTAGTCAGGCACCAATTGTGCAAGTTCTCCCACTTAAAAAGATGAGAGGCCTGTAATTTTCATCATAGGCACACTTCAACTATGACAGACAAAATGAGAAAAAAAATTCCAGAAAATCACATTGTAGGATTTTTAATGAATGTATTTGCCAATTATGGTGGAAAATAAGTATTTGGTCACCTACAAACAAGCAAGATTTCTGGCTCTCACAGACCTGTAACTTCTTCTTTAAGAGGCTCCTCTGTCCTCCACTCGTTCGTTACCTGTATTAATGGCACCTGTTTGAACTTGTTATCAGTATAAAAGACACCTGTCCAGGTGGTCTGTCTCCTCATGGCTACATAATACCAGGGTATTGTCACGCGGGACTAGGTGTGTGTGCAGGAATCAGACGCAGAGAGAGAGTAACGGAGTAAAGTGCTTTACTATTGCACACCAAACTGATAAGCCCAATACAATACAGGGCACAGGACACTATACCAGACAACCCAAAACCACAGGGTGTCCAGTATAGAAAACAAAATACACCACGACCTAATATGTACACACGTAACAAAAGACAATCCCGCACAAAACAAGGGCGGGTCAAACTACTACATACAGGGAAGCTAATTAAACCAAAAATAAACACAGGTGAAACTAATAAGACAAAACCAACAAACAAACGAAAAAGGGATCGGTAGCGGCTAGTAGGACGGTGACGAAGACCGCCGAGCACCACCCGAACAGGCAGGAGAGCCAACTTCGGCGGAAGTCGTGACAGGTATATCTGGTGGTCTGTCTCCTCATGACTACATAATACCAGGGTATATCTGGTGGTCTGTCTCCTCATGACTACATAATACCAGGGTATATCTGGTGGTCTGTCTCCTCATGACTACATAATACCAGGGTATATCTGGTGGTCTGTCTCCTCATGACTACATAATACCAGGGTATATCTGGTGGTCTGTCTCCTCATGACTACATAATACCAGGGTATATCTGGTGGTCTGTCTCCTCATGACTACATAATACCAGGGTATATCTGGTGGTCTGTCTCCTCATGACTACATAATACCAGGGTATATCTGGTGGTCTGTCTCCTCATGACTACATAATACCAGGGTATATCTGGTGGTCTGTCTCCTCATGACTACATAATACCAGGGTATATCTGGTGGTCTGTCTCCTCATGACTACATAATACCAGGGTATATCTGGTGGTCTGTCTCCTCATGACTACATAATACCAGGGTATATCTGGTGGTCTGTCTCCTCATGACTACATAATACCAGGGTATATCTGGTGGTCTGTCTCCTCATGACTACATAATACCAGGGTATATCTGGTGGTCTGTCTCCTCATGACTACATAATACCAGGGTATATCTGGTGGTCTGTCTCCTCATGACTACATAATACCAGGGTATATCTGGTGGTCTGTCTCCTCATGACTACATAATACCAGGGTATATCTGGTGGTCTGTCTCCTCATGACTACATAATACCAGGGTATATCTGGTGGTCTGTCTCCTCATGACTACATAATACCAGGGTATATCTGGTGGTCTGTCTCCTCATGACTACATAATACCAGGGTATATCTGGTGGTCTGTCTCCTCATGACTACATAATACCAGGGTATATCTGGTGGTCTGTCTCCTCATGACTACATAATACCAGGGTATATCTGGTGGTCTGTCTCCTCATGACTACATAATACCAGGGTATAGCTGGTTGTCTGTCTCCTCATGACTACATAATACCTGTCTCCTGCCCTGTCACCCACTAGGGTCCCAGATATACGTGCTAATGCATTGGAATGAACGTAATTTAATGTGCATAATTTTTTGGGATGATTTGGGTGCCTATGGGACCTGTTGTGCACGCTTGCTTTGTGTGTTCAATTGAGAAATGAACGCTTTCTTTAGTTGTGTTCAATGGAGAAATGAACGCTTTCTTTGGTTGTGTTCAATGGAGAAATGAACGGTAGACAGTTCAGAGCGCACAAAACAGACCTCACAAAGAGGCTTAGCATCTTCCCTGGTGAGCAGGTTTTTGTTACAGCAGCAGCAACAACAACAACAACAACAACAACATGTCAAACATTTTTCCATTATTGGTTCATTACGAATCGTCTGAAAACAAACGGAGGAAACTGCATATAAAGAACCCTGTTTTCTTCTAATGAGGACAGTCATTCAGATAAGGACTTCTCTGTAAAGCATCTCAGGCTTTAGCCTATAGCCGTGCTTGTATGTTTTGTAGTTAGGGCTACAGTATGCGCGGCAGGACTTTGGGCTTTTTATAGGCTTGGTGAATGTTTAGCACTGTTATTCAGTGCCCTAATAGATGGTTTAACAGGAGAGTGGACAGAGAGTGGACAGAGAGTGGACAGAGAGTGGACAGAGAGTGGACAGAGAGTGGACAGAGAGTGGACAGAGCGCGGACAGAAGTTGTATCATAGAATGAGAAAATTATTAGAACGGGATAGAAGATGGATAGAAGGGGATAGAACATGGATAGAACATGAATAGAATGGGATAGAACATGGATAGAATGGGATAGAACATGGATAGAATGGGATAGAACATGGATAGAACATGGATAGAACATGGATAGAATGGGATAGAACATGGATAGAATGGGATAGAACATGGATAGAACATGGATAGAATGGGATAGAAGATGGATAGAATGGGATAGAACATGGATAGAATGGGATAGAAGATGGATAGAATTGGATAGATGATGGATTGAACATGAATAGAATGGGATAGAACATGTATAGAATGGGATAGAACATGTATAGAATGGGATAGAACATGTATAGAATGGGAGAGAACATGGATAGAACATGGATAGAACATGGATAGAATGGGATAGAACATGTATAGAACATGTATAGAACATGGACAGAATGGGATAGAACATGGATAGAATGGGATAGAACAGGGATAGAACATGGATAGAACAGGGATAGAACATGAATAGAATGGGATAGAAGATGGATAGAACATGGATAGAACATGGATAGAACATGGATAGAATGGGATAGAACAGGGATAGAACATGGATAGAACAGGGATAGAACATGAATAGAATGGGATAGAAGATGGATAGAACATGGATAGAACATGGATAGAATGGGATAGAACATGGATAGAATGGGATAGAACATGGATAGAAGATGGATAGAATGGGATAGAAGATGGATAGAATGGGATAGAAGATGGATAGAATGGGATAGAACATGGATAGAATTGGATAGAAGATGGATTGAACATGAATAGAATGGGATAGAACATGTATAGAATGGGATAGAACATGTATAGAATGGGATAGAACATGTATAGAATGGGATAGAACATGGATAGAATGGGATAGAACATGGATAGAACATGGATAGAATGGGATAGAACATGGATAGAATGGGATAGAACATGGATAGAATGGGATAGAACATGGATAGAAGATGGATAGAATGGGATAGAAGATGGATAGAATGGGATAGAACATGGATAGAATTGGATAGAAGATGGATTGAACATGAATAGAATGGGATAGAACATGTATAGAATGGGATAGAACATGTATAGAATGGGATAGAACATGGATAGAATGGGATAGAACATGGATAGAACATGGATAGAATGGGATAGAACATGTATAGAACATGTATAGAACATGGACAGAATGGGATAGAACATGGATAGAATGGGATAGAACGGGATAGAACATGGATAGAATGGGATAGAACATGGATAGAATGGGATAGAACATGGATAGAATGGGATAGAACAGGGATAGAACATGGATAGAATGGGATAGAACATGGATAGAATGGGATAGAAGATGGATAGAAGATGGATAGAATATGGATAGAATGGGATAGAATGGGATAGAAGATGAATAGAATGGGATATAACATGGATATAACGGGATAGAACATGGATAGAATGGGATAGAAGATTAATAGAATGGGATAGAAGATGGATATAATGGGATAGAAGATGGATAGAAGATGAATAGAAGATGAATAGAAGATGGATAGAATGGGATAGAATGGGTTAGAAGATGAATAGAATGGGATATAATATGGATAGAATGGGATAGAAGATGGATAGAATGGGATAGAACATGGATAGAATGGGATAGAACATGGATAGAACATGGATATAATTGGATACAACTCCATGCAAAAGTGTGAACAGGAGAGTGGAGAGCCTGGTGGAGAGCCTGGTGGAGAGCCTGGTGGAGAGGGAGAGAGAGAGAGCGAGATTTGCATTTGCTGAGGGCAGTCTGTGACTAACAACCATCTCTCTCACATCCCCTAATGCACTAACATACATGAAGCCATGGTATGATCCTGATAGTTTAACCCAGTGTGGAAATAATGTTGACTCCTTCCAAACTATGCGTGTCAAGGTCCCAGTGGGTAATGACTTGGCATTGAAAGCCTGTCACTGCCTCTATATCACTGTGTATTTTACTCATCTTCTCTGTGGCCATTTATCTGTGTCTGTCACTGGGTTCTGGATGAAAAGTCTCTTTGGCAGCGCAGTAGCATTCTCACATTGTGTCTCTGTGTGTGTTTGCGTCTATGTGTGTGTCTGAGTGTCTTTCTCTATATGTGTGTGGGTGTCTGAGTGTCTCTGTGTGTGTATGTGTTTGTTCTTAAATAGTTAGCTCACTCCTCAGCACAACAGCAATCAATGTGTAATCTCTCTCTCTCTCAGTTACATTTCAATTTAAGGGGCTTTATTGCCATGTTGTGTTGTATGATGGGAAACATATGTTTACATTTCCAAAGCAAATGAAATATGAAAAAAATAAACATTTGTCACACTTTACTCTGACATCATCAGAGTGTGTAGCTGAACACTGCATACTGGAAACATTTTAACTAAAACAACCAATCTTTGTTAAACATGAATACCAAACTTATCTTTGCATGGATTCCGCGACGCGGTTAGCGGTTCCAGCGCTGCAGGATCTGTATCTACTACGCTTTGTTTCAGGACAAACTGGATTACTCAGAGTTCCAATGTGGCAATTGTTTGCTTGCCGAGGATTATAGGCTTGAGGAGGCTTCCTTGATCACACTGGTTGCCAGCCTACGTAAGAAACTGGGGAAAACGCAGAGTAGAATGTTTACCTTTTCTATCCTGGTGGCTGAACGTAGGTTTGCATCCATAATAAACCCCCAGGAAGAGTAGCTGCTGCCTTGGCAGGAACTAATGGGGATCCATAATAAACCCCAGGAAGAATAGCTGCTGCCTTGGGCAGGAACTAATGGGGATCCATAATAAACCCCATGAAGAGTAGCTGCTGCTTTGGCAGGAACTAATGGGGATCCATAATGAACCCCAGGAAGAGTAGCTGCTGCTTTGGCAGGAACTAATGGGGATCCATAATAAACCCCAGGAAGAGTAGCTGCTGCTAACGTTATATCTTTAGAAAAAGCTGCTCTAGCAAGGAATATCTACACATACTGAGCAGCTCATGTTATAGACAGAAGCGAGCTACATGGCAGACCAATCCGAATTCATCCCTCGGCATCTCCAGCACACTCATTATCTCAGCCAATCATGAAGGTTCCTGTCTTTTTCTATGGCTAAACCTACTAGGCTCGTAATTTAGCAATTTTATTTGTATTAACAGAAGATGGTATACATCTAGCTATTGTCGAAATTCACTTTCTTAGATACAGTACTTAGAACAGCTATTCAGCCGTAACATTGATTGGTAGAGAGGCTACTTTGTCGTCTTCACCTCTTGTTGATTTTCAGGGTCGTAACCAATGAAGACCTAAGCTGCAGTTTGAGTCCTTCTGGTCTTTTATGTTCATAAACAACTCATCCTTTTTACACTCTGTTAAAAAGGGTGAGTTTCCGTCTTGCTGACATGCTCTCTGAGCTCCCTCGGGTGTGGCTACTTACTGGGGCAAAGTATCATCACAAACTATGATCTTATTAGAAAACTAAAATCACATTCCTATCTTAACAATAACATTATCATCATCTTTGATATTTCCTACACAACGTAAAGGATGAAAACCTTACATGTACAGTGTGTATACTGTTCAAGTTAAAATATTATATAATAATGCAGTATACATTCAGAAAATATGAAGAGTGATACTGAGTTTTACTGTTTTACCCCAAACGTAACGCTTTGTATTCAGGACATAAAGGTAATTTCTTTGCCATATTTTTTGCAGTTTTTCTTTATTGCCTTGTTGCAAACAGGATGAATGTTTTTGAATATTCTTATTCTGTACAGGCTTCATTCTTTTCACACTGTCCATTTGGCGTATTATGGCGTCACTACAATGTTGTTGTTTTTTCACAAATCTACCAATAAGTTCTTCATGAGGCATTGGAAAACCTTCCTGGTCTTTGTTGTTGAACCTGTGTTTGAAGTGTACTGCTCAACTAAGGCACTTTACAGTTAATTGTAGGTGTGGAGTACAGAGATGAGGTAGTCATTCAAAAAGTTATATTCAACACTATTATTTCACACAGAGTGAGTCTATGACGGTGTGGTATTCTGTCAGGGTGAAGGGTTGTAGGAAGTCAGGCGCAGGAGAGCAGATAGTTGGTAGCAAACTGAGCCTTTTAATTGGCGACCCAAAAGCACACGACACAAACTAACACGAAATACAAATAAGAGTTTAACATAACCCAGCTTAACCTGTTGCGTCTACCAAACCCGGATCCGGGATTCTATTTACAGACCTAAGCTCATTACCATAACGCAACGTTAACTATTCATGAAAATCGCAAATGAAATGAAATAAATATGCTATATCTCAAGCTTAGCCTTTTGTAAACAACACTGTCATCTCAGATTTTCAAAATTTGCTTCTCAACCATAGGAAAGCAATCATTTGTGTAAAAGTGGCTAGCTAGCGTAGCATTTAGCGTTAGCATTAGCGTTAGCATCCAGCACGCAAGATTTCAACAAAAACATAAAAGCCTTCAAATAAAATCATTTACCTTTGAAGAACTTCGGATGTTTTCAATGAGGAGACTCTCAGTTAGATAGCAGATGCTCAGTTTTTCAAAAAAAGATTATTTGTGTATTAGAAATAGCTCCGTTTTGCACATCACATTTGGCTACCAAAAAAAAAAGAAAATTCAGTCCTCAAAACGCGAACTTTTTTCCAAATTAACTCCATAATATCGACTGAAAACATGGCAAACGTTGTTTAGAATCAATCCTCAAGGTGTTTTTCACATATCTCTTCAATGATATATCGTTCGTGGAAAGCATGGTTTCTCCCCTCAATCAAATGGAAAAGTACAAGCAGCTGGCGTTTGCGCACCGAATTCCACGCAGGACACCAGGCGGACACTTGGAAAATGTAGTCTCTTATGGTCAATCTTCCAATGATATGCCTACAAATACGTCACAATGCTGCTAACACCTTGGGGGAACGACAGAAAGTGTAGGCTCATTCCTTGCGCAATCACAGCCATATAAGGAGACAATGGAAAACAGAGCTTCAGAGATTCTGCTCATTTCCTGGTTGACGCATCATCTTGATTTCGCCTGTAGAATGAGTTCTGGGGCACTTACAGACAATATCTTTGCAGATTCTGAAACTTCAGAGTGTTTTCTTTCAAAAATATTCTGTCAAGAATATGCATAGTCGAGCATCTTTTCGTGACAAAATATCGCGCTTAAAACGGGAACGTTTTTTATCCTAAAATGAAATAGCGCCCCTAGAGATCAAAGAGGTTAACCAGCTTAACGTGCGCATACATGAACAGATTAACAATATCACACAAAGACATGGGGAAAACAGAGGGTTAAATACACAACACATAATGAGGGAAATGAGAACCAGGTGTGTGGAAAAACGAGACAAAACAAATGGAAAATGAAAAATGGATCGGTGATGGCCAGAAGACCGGCGACGCTGACCGCCGAACACCGCCCAAACTAGGAGAGGCATCGACTTCGGCAGAAGTCATGTGACTTAAGTACATTTTTACACGGCAGCACTGAGGCAATGACTGATCAAATCTCCTCAAAGGTATTTAGTCCTATTAAATCACAGTGATATAATTCCGCCACAGCTTCCCATGTTGATACGGTTATTGTATTATAAATAGTAATTCTTTGCCTGTTAATTTAATTTCCATTGATAGCCCTGTTAGCTCCTGTAAGGAACCCATTGTTGTTAGCTTCACCTATGCAATTAATAATTGAATATCAAGCTATCGTTTTGCTGCATGTGGTCATAAGGGCTATTGTCATTAGAAACGTTTTGTATAAATTTACCAGAATTTTACTTTGGATTCAAAGTTGCAGAACACAATCAGGAAACCCATTGTGGCTAGCTCATCCAGAACTATTTACTCTTGTGTCACCATGGACACTCCTGCTGTTTTCAAATCTCGCAGAGGACTGTTACGTATAAATGTGCAAAGCCTGAAGTCTAATCTAGACTTTCTGAATGTCTGGGTGCATGACACTAGCCCAGATGTTAAGGTTATCTCAGAGACCTGGCTAAATAATTTGATTATGAATAAGGATGTTGCCATTGCTTGACAGACCAAAAAAAGGTGGGGGTTATGGCATCATGCCATCTTAGCATCTCTGTCCCCTAAAAGTGTGAGCTGTTGGTTGTAAAAATGGCCATGAGCCTCTGAGCATCTCTGTCCCCTAAAAGTGTGAGCTGTTGGTTGTAAAAATGGCAATGAGCCTCTGAGCATCTCTGTCCCCTAAATGTGTGAGCTGTTGGTTATAAAAATGGCAATGAGCCTCTGAGCATCTCTGTCCCCTAAAAGTGAGCTGTTGGTTGTAAAAATGGCAATGAGCCTCTGAGCATCTCTGTCCCCTAAAAGTGTGAGCTGTTGGTTGTAAAAATGGCAATGAGCCTCTGAGCATCTCTGTCCCTTAAATGTGTGAGCTGTTGGTTGTAAAAATGGCCATGAGCCTCTGAGCATCTCTGTCCCCTAAAAGTGTGAGCTGTTGGTTGTAAAAATGGCAATGAGCCTCTGAGCATCTCTGTCCCTTAAATGTGTGAGCTGTTGGTTGTAAAAATGGCCATGAGCCTCTGAGCATCTCTGTCCCCTAAAAGTGTGAGCTGTTGGTTGTAAAAATGGCAATGAGCCTCTTAGCATCTCTGTCCCTTAAATGTGTGAGCTGTTGGATATAAAAGTTAAAGAATATCTGTCTTGAGTTCAACTTGACTCAGCTGATAACGAAACTCACTCGGATTAATGTAAAAAAAAAACTTTGCAAACTCCTCATTGATTGACCTTTTCCTGACTAACCGTTCCTGTAAGTATTTAGCTAGTGGTGTTTTTGCTAATAATATCAGTGACCACTGGCCCATTGCTTGTATTAGAGATACCAAATTGAAACACTCTGACCCTCGTATATTTGTGAAGAGGCGTTTTTAAGAAATTCTCGTCCCTGTTGTTCCTTCTTGCTCTATATTATTCAGCTCCTTGTTTCTACTACCAGACCCTGTCTTGCTCTATATTATTCAGCTCCTTGTTTCTACTACCAGACCCTGTCTTGCTCTATATTATTCAGCTCCTTGTTTCTACTACCAGACCCTGTCTTGCTCTATATTATTCAGCTCCTTGTTTCTACTACCAGACCCTGTCTTGCTCTATATTATTCAGCTCCTTGTTTCTACTACCAGACCCTGTCTTGCTCTATATTATTCAGCTCCTTGTTTCTACTACCAGACCCTGTCTTGCTCTATATTATTCAGCTCCTTGTTTCTACTACCAGACCCTGTTTTGGCACACATTTTTCTCTCTGGCTGATAAGCATTCCCCTTTCAAGCAAGTCAGAGAAAAAAAATGAACTAATCCATGGTCCTCTCTCTCTCCTCCCCGCCTCTCTCTCTCTCTCCTCCCCACCTCTCTCTCTCTCTCCTCCCCACCTCTCTCTCTCTCTCTCTCTCCTCTCTGCCTCTCTCTCTCTCTCCTCCCCACCTCTCTCTCTCTCTCCTCCCCGCCTCTCTCTCTCTCTCCTCCCCGCCTCTCTCTCTCTCTCCTCCCCGCCTCTCTCTCTCTCTCCTCCCCGCCTCTCTCTCTCTCCTCCCCGCCTCTCTCTCTCTCTCTCTCTCTCTCTCTCTCTCTCCTCCCCGCCTCTCTCTCTCTCTCTCTCTCTCCTCCCCGCCTCTCTCTCTCTCTCTCTCTCCTCCCCGCCTCTCTCTCTCTCTCTCTCTCCTCCCCGCCTCTCTCTCTCTCCTCCCCGCCTCTCTCTCTCTCTCTCTCCTCCCCGCCTCTCTCTCTCTCTCTCTCTCCTCCCCGCCTCTCTCTCTCTCTCTCTCTCTCTCTCTCTCCTCCCCGCCTCTCTCTCTCTCTCTCTCTCCTCCCCGTCTCTCTCTCTCTCTCTCTCTCTCCTCCCCGCCTCTCTCTCTCTCTCTCCTCCCCGCCTCTCTCTCTCTCCTCCCCGCCTCTCTCTCTCTCTCTCTCTCCTCCCCGCCTCTCTCTCTCCTGGACTCTCAAACCTCCTTTTTAATAAGACATCAAGTCTAGGTTCCACAAACTGGCTCCTTAGCTGATGGGCCGCCATTTATGCAATTGAGAAATAGATCCACTGCCAAGGTTAAACAGGCCAAATCAAAGACTTTGTTAGCGATATGCCAGACTGTTAGACTTTTCCTCTAAATTCTGGAAAATCATTCATTCCCTGAAGTGGGGTAATTCCACTACTTCCTTGCCTCAGCAAGTTTTAGACTCATCACTGAAAAAGTTAAAACGCTTAAAGCATAACAAATCTTACCTCAGCTGGTTTTCCGAGTTGATGAACATGGTGGTTATACTGGTCTTGGCTGTTCCTCCCACACACAGCCTCCAGCTGACTGTTCCTCCCCCATACAGCCTCCAGTTGACTGTTCTTCCCCCATACAGCCTCCAGTTGACTGTTCTTCCCCCATACAGCCTCCAGTTGTCTGTTCCTCCCCCATATAGCCTCCAGTTGACTGTTCCTCCCCCACACAGCCTCCAGTTGACTGATCCTCCCCCATACAGCCTCCGACCTCCTCTGATCCTCCCCCATACTGTTCCTCCCCCATATAGCCTCCAGTTGACTGATCCTCCCCCATACAGCCTCCAGCTGACTGTTCCTCCCCCATATATACCCTCCAGCTGACTGATCCTCCCCCATACAGCCTCCAGTTGACTGATCCTCCCCCGTACAGCATCCAGCTGACTGTTCCTCCCCCATATAGCCTCCAGTTGACTGATCCTCCCCCATATAGCCTCCAGCTGACTGTTCCTCCCCCATATAGCCTCCAGCTGACTGTTCCTCCCCCATATAGCCTCCAGTTGACTGTTCCTCCCCCATATAGCCTCCAGTTGACTGATCCTCCCCCATACAGCCTCCAGCTGACTGTTCCTCCCCCATATATACCCTCCAGCTGACTGATCCTCCCCCATACAGCCTCCAGTTGACTGATCCTCCCCCATACAGCCTCCAGCTGACTGTTCCTCCCCCGTACACCCTCCAGTTGACTGATCCTCCCCCATACAGCCTCCAGCTGACTGTTCCTCCCCCATATAGCCTCCAGTTGACTGATCCTCCCCCATACAGCCTCCAGCTGACTGTTCCTCCCCCATATAGCCTCCAGTTGACTGATCCTCCCCCATACAGCCTCCAGCTGACTGTTCCTCCCCCGTACACCCTCCAGTTGACTGATCCTCCCCCATACAGCCTCCAGTTGCCTCGATGGATTATCAGTCAACATCCCGTTTTTTTGGGGGGCAACTCCCAGAAACAGAAGTTCTTGTCTTATTGACAGCAGGAAGTCATTAGCGGCTGACAATATAGACCCGTCTTTGCTTAAGTATGCAGCTCCACACCATGCTGGCTCAGTAACACACAATATATATTTAACTTTAGTTTCTGGAAATATTCCAAAAAGTGTGGAAATCAAAATAAATCAAGCTTTGTGCTGCGACTCCATAAGATCGTAGTTATTGACCCATTTCCAGGCTCCCTTGTCTTACGAAAAAACCTAGAATCATTGGTCATCAGACAGCAACATTATCTATCTGTGAATGGTATTCGTAATGTTACATACTAAACATACAATACTACGGCTACCATGCTTGTTGTAAATAAATACCTTACATGATATAAATAATTGTGCTGCTATGTTGTTGTAGATTTGTCAAAAGCTTTTGATACTTTTTAGATATATATTTTGAATTGAAATGAGTTTGAAAAAAAATCAAGATGCTTTTTAGGTCATATTGCCCAGCCCTAGGATGACTGGGGGGGATTGGTGGAGGGGTAAGGAGGGGGTTGACAGGATGGAGAATGACAGGGGAGAGGTCATTGAGAGTGACAACATGTGATGAGGAGAGGGGGGAGTACTATATCACAGCTGTTCCACTGTCAGAGAGAATGAACGAGGGAGAGAGAGAATGTACAGCAGAGAGAGAGAGAGAGAGAGAGAGAGAGAGAGAGAGAGAGAGAATGTACAGCAGAGACAGATAGAATGAGGGAGAGAGAGGAGACAGAAAAGAACAGCAGCCATGAGACTTTCAGGAAATGAGGCACAAACACACAGAGGTTAAGCTTGATTGGTGCCCGAGGGGACGGCTGCCGTTTTACTGGCTCCTAACCAACTGGGCTGCTATTTTCTGTCTTTTTTTTGTTGCATTATTTGTAAATTATTTTGTACATATTGTTTCTGCTCCGTCTCTTATGACCGAAAAGAGCTTCTGAATATCAGAACAGCGATTACTCACCTTGAACTAGTGGAAGATGTTTTATTTAATGAGTCTGGTGCGAATGATATACTGCTTCTTTGAGACCAGGCCCAAATCCCCATCATTCGTGTGAAGAAAAGATGGAAATACAGAGGGCATAACTCGGGGTTCCTTGTTAGAATTTGTCGGTGAGTGGGTAACCGCCTCTACCGTCTGTTCTATTGGCCAACGTGAAATCACTGGAGAATAAACTGGATGAGATCCGTCCGAGACTATCCTACAAAATGGACATTAAAAACTATAATATCTTATGTTTCATCGAGTCGTGGCGGAACGGCGACATTAATAATATACAGTTGACTGGGTTTTCTGTGCATCGGCAGGACAGAACAGCTATGTCTGGTAAGATGAGGGGTGGGGTTGTGTGTCTATTTATCAATAACAGCTCGGGCGCAATTTCTAATATTAAGGAAGTCTTGAGGGACTCCAATTTGCATACCGCCCCAACAGATCCACAGATAAATCAATCTCTATTGCACTCCACACTGCCCTTTCCTACCTGAACAAGAGGAACACCTATATGAGAATACTATTCATTGACTACAGCTCAGCGTTCAACACCATACTGCCCTCAACGCTCATCACTAAGCTAAGGACCCTGGAACCAAACACCTCCCTCTGCAACTGGATCCTGGACTTCCTGATGGGTCTTCCCCAGGTGGTAAGGGTAGGTAACAACACATCTGCCATGCTGATCCTCAACACGGGGGCCCCTCAGGGGTGCGTTCTCAGTCCCCTCCTGTATTCCCTGTTCACTCATGACTGCACGGCTAAGCACGACTCCAACACCATCATTAAGTTCGCTGATGACACAACAGTTGTAGGCCTGATCACCGACTACGATGAGACAGCCTATAAGAGAGGAGGTCAGAGACCTGGCCGTGTGGTGCCAGGACAACAACCTCTCCCTCAACGTGAGCAAGACAAAGGAGCTGATCGTGGACTACAGGAAAAGGAGGGCCGAACATTCACATAGACGGGGACTGTAGTGTTGCGGGTCGAGAGTTTCAAGTTCCTTGGTGTCCACATCACCAAAAAACTATCATAGTCCAAACACACCAATACTGTCTTGCAGAGGGCAAACAACACCTTTTCCCCCTCAGGAGACCGAAAAGATTTGCATGGGTGCCCAGATCCTAAAAAGTTATACAGCTGCACAATCGAGAGCATCCTGACCGCCTGCTATGGCTACTGCTCGGCATCCAACCATAAGGCGCTACGGAGGGTAGTGCGTACGGCCCAGTACATCACTGGGGCCAAGCTTCCTGCCATCCAGGACCTCTATACCAGGCGGTGTCAGAGGAAAGTCCTAAAAATTGTTAAAGACTCCAGTCACCCAAGTCATAGACTGTTCTCTCTGCTACAGCACTGCAAACGGTACCGGGGCGCCATGTCTAGGACAAAAAGGCTCCTTAACAACTTCTACCCCCAAGCCATAAGACTGCTGAAAAATGTATCAAATGGCCACCAGACTATTAACATTGACAGGGGTTAAGGGTTAAGGTATTGGGTTAAAACAAACAAAATAATTAAAACTAGTGCGTAGCAATGGGATTGAACGTGTGACCCTAGGAGCCGTAGTTTTCGGCATATGCCCGTCCACCACCCCCTAGCAAAACCCAATGCTACTAGATGGTAGTAGAGCCGTAGCCCGTCCTCATCGATAACACCCCAACAAAACCCAAGGCTACTAAATAGTAGTAGAGCCATGTCCCATCCTCGTCCATAACGCCCCAAGCCTTCTAAATGGTTATAGCGCTCACCGTTGCCACCAGTGGCCAGTTTTGAAGTAATCTCCTGACGTCTTGCTTACCTGGACGGATGTCTAATTTTGCAGTGGATCTGGAGTGACCTGGCTGCACACACACACTTCCTCCTCCACTTTATCAGCATCATTAAGCTTCCTCCTCCACTCCATCAGCATCATTAAGCTTCCTCCTCCACTCCATCAGCATCATTAAGCTTCCTCCTCCACTCCATCAGCATCATTAAGCTTCCTCCTCCACTTCATCAGCATCTTTAAGCTTCCTCCTCCACTCCATCAGCATCATTAAGCTTCCTCATCCACTTCATCAGCATCATTAAGCTTCCTCCTCCACTTCATCAGCATCTTTAAGCTTCCTCCTCCACTCCATCAGCATCATTAAGCTTCCTCATCCACTTCATCAGCATCATTAAGCTTCCTCCTCCACTTCATCAGCATCTTTAAGCTTCCTCATCCAGTCCATCAGCATCATTAAGCTTCCTCCTCCACTTCATCAGCATCATTAAGCTTCCTCATCCACTCCATCAGCATCATTAAGCTTCCTCATCCACTCCATCAGCATCATTAAGCTTCCTCCTCCACTTCATCAGCATCTTTAAGCTTCCTCATCCACTTCATCAGCATCATTAAGCTTCCTCCTCCACTTCATCAGCATCATTAAGCTTCCTCATCCACTCCATCAGCATCATTAAGCTTCCTCCTCCACTCCATCAGCATCATTAAGCTTCCTCATCCACTTCATCAGCATCATTAAGCTTCCTCCTCCACTTCATCAGCATCTTTAAGCTTCCTCCTCCACTCCATCAGCATCATTAAGCTTCCTCATCCACTTCATCAGCATCATTAAGCTTCCTCCTCCACTTCATCAGCATCTTTAAGCTTCCTCCTCCACTCCATCAGCATCATTAAGCTTCCTCCTCCACTTCATCAGCATCATTAAGCTTCCTCATCCACTCCATCAGCATCATTAAGCTTCCTCCTCCACTTCATCAGCATCATTAAGCTTCCTCATCCACTCCATCAGCATCATTAAGCTTCCTCATCCACTCCATCAGCATCATTAAGCTTCCTCCTCCACTCCATCAGCATCTTTAAGCTTCCTCCTCCACTCCATCAGCATCATTAAGCTTCCTCCTCCACTTCATCAGCATCTTTAAGCTTCCTCATCCACTCCATCAGCATCATTAAGCTTCCTCCTCCACTCCATCAGCATCATTAAGCTTCCTCCTCCACTCCATCAGCATCATTAAGCTTCCTCCTCCACTCCATCAGCATCATTAAGCTTCCTCATCCACTCCATCAGCATCATTAAGCTTCCTCATCCACTCCATCAGCATCATTAAGCTTCCTCATCCACTCCATCAGCATCATTAAGCTTCCTCCTCCACTTCATCAGCATCTTTAAGCTTCCTCCTCCACTCCATCAGCATCATTAAGCTTCCTCCTCCACTCCATCAGCATCATTAAGCTTCCTCCTCCACTCCATCAGCATCATTAAGCTTCCTCCTCCACTCCATCAGCATCATTAAGCTTCCTCCTCCACTCCATCAGCATCATTAAGCTTCCTCCTCCACTCCATCAGCATCATTAAGCTTCCTCATCCACTTCATCAGCATCATTAAGCTTCCTTCTCCACTTCATCAGCATCTTTAAGCTTCCTCATCCACTCCATCAGCATCATTAAGCTTCCTCCTCCACTTCATCAGCATCTTTAAGCTTCCTCATCCACTCCATCAGCATCTTTAAGCTTCCTCATCCACTCCATCAGCATCTTTAAGCTTCCTCATCCACTTCATCAGCATCTTTAAGCTTCCTCATCCACTCCATCAGCATCTTTAAGCTTCCTCATCCACTTCATAAGCATCATTAAGCTTCCTCATCCACTCCATCAGCATCATTAAGCTTCCTCATCCACTTCATCAGCATCATTAAGCTTCCTCATCCACTCCATCAGCATCATTAAGCTTCCTCATACACTTCATCAGCATCATTAAGCTTCCTCCTCCACTTCATCAGCATCATTAAGCTTCCTCATCCACTTCATCAGCATCATTAAGCTTCCTCATCCACTCCATCAGCATCATTAAGCTTCCTCATCCACTTCACGACAGTCCCTCTTTCCCACCCATTTTACTCTCATTTTCTCTCACGTGTGTCTGTCTCTCTGTCTATCTCTCTCTCTCTCTGTCCTTTGTCTCTCTCTCTCTGTCTCTCTCTCTGTCTGTCTCCTGTCTGTCTCCTGTCTGTGTCTGCCTGTGTCTGTCTGTGTGTCTTTCTGTGTGTGTGTCTGTCTGTGTGTCTCTGTCTGTCTGTCTGTGTGTCTCTCTGTCTGTCTGTCTCTCTGTCTCTGTCCGTGTAGAGTAGTTTACTGTAGTGTAGAGTAGTGTACTCTTATCTGAACTGAGCAATAGTAGCTCTCCTGTTATAGCTGTGTGTGTGTGTGTGTGTGTGTGTGTGTGTGTGTGTGTGTGTGTGAGTGTGTGTGTGTGTGTGTGTGTGTGTGTGTGTGTGTGGATCGATTAGCTTCAGTCTCGACACCCTGGAAGATCCAACCTCAATTATCCCACTGACTTATGGGTCATATGATTTTATTTAGTCAACAGCGCAGACTCTGTAAACAAGCTACTGGTATTATGGGCTGGAAGAGGAAGTGGCCGTATTGCTCCTCCCACCAGATCCATACTTCTGTTTCACTGAATCAGGGCCTCTCCCTTATCTGTCATGTACTGATGTGTACTGTACTGATGTGTACTGTACTGATGTGTAGTGTGCTGATGTGTACTGATGTGTAGTGTACTGATGTGTAGTGTACTGATGTGTAGTGTACTGATGTGTACTGTACTGATGTGTACTGTACTGATGTGTAGTGTACTGATGTGTAGTGATGTGTAGTGTACTGATGTGTAGTGTACTGAAGTCATGTGTACTGTACTGTACTGTAGTCATGTGTACTGTACTGATGTGTAGTGTGCTGATGTGTAGTGTGCTGATGTGTAGTGTGCTGATGTGTAGTGTGCTGATGTGTAGTGTACTGATGTGTAGTGTACTGATGTGTAGTGTACTGATGTGTAGTGTGCTGATGTGTAGTGTGCTGATGTGTAGTGATGTGTAGTGTACTGATGTGTAGTGTACTGATGTGTAGTGTACTGATGTGTAGTGTGCTGATGTGTAGTGATGTGTAGTGTACTGATGTGTAGTGTGCTGATGTGTAGTGTGCTGATGTGTAGTGATGTGTAGTGTACTGATGTGTAGTGTACTGATGTGTAGTGTACTGATGTGTAGTGTGCTGATGTGTAGTGATGTGTAGTGTACTGATGTGTAGTGTACTGAAGTCATGTGTACTGTACTGTACTGTAGTCATGTGTACTGTACTGTACTGTAGTCATGTGTACTGTACTGTACTGTAGTCATGTGTACTGTACTGTACTGTAGTCATGTGTACTGTACTGTACTGTAGTCATCTGTACTGTACTGTAGTCATGTGTACTGTACTGTACTGTAGTCATGTGTACTGTTCTGTACTGTAGTCATGTGTACTGTTCTGTACTGTAGTCATGTGTACTGTTCTGTACTGTAGTCATGTGTACTGTACTGTAGTCATGTGTACTGTACTGTACTGTAGTCATGTGTACTGTTCTGTACTGTAGTCATGTGTACTGTACTGTACTGTAGTGATGTGTAGTGATGTGTAGTGATGTGTGGTGTACTGATGTGTAGTGTACTCATGTGTACTGATGTGTACACATTAACCCTACTCCACCCTGACCCCTCCTCCACCCTCTGTCTACCCCACCTTAACCCTACTCCACCCTGACCCCTCCTCCACCCTCTGTCTACCCCACCTTAACCCTACTCCACCCTGACCCCTCCTCCACCCCCTGTCTACCCCACCTTAACCCTACTCCACCCTGACCCCTCCTCCACCCTCTGTCTACCCCACCTTAACCCTACTCCACCCTGACCCCTCCTCCACCCTCTGTCTACCCCACCTTAACCCTACTCCACCCTGACCCCTCCTCCACCCCCTGTCTACCCCACCTTAACCCTACTCCACCCTGACCCCTCCTCCACCCTCTGTCTACCCCACCTTAACCCTACTCCACCCTGACCCCTCCTCCACCCTCTGTCTACCCCACCTTAACCCTACTCCACCCTTGATTTTCTTTTTTGTTTGTTTGTCAATTAGTGTGTGCAGGGTGAATACGTGGTCTGTTCTACGGTCGTATGGTAATTTTGTGGACCTGGCAACTGGCCCTTTTTTGGAACACCATTATTTTTGTCTTACTGAGATTTACTGTCAGGGCCAATTTTAACCGCACACTTGTTGTTTGTGTTCATGGATTTTAGAATAATGTATGTTTTTCCCCCCAACACCACTTTCCATCAATTCGTATCGCAGACCCTCAAGACAAATTGAGTCAAAAGTTTTTTTTTAAATCAACAAAGCATGAGAAGACTTTGCCTTTGTGTTGGTTTGTTTGTTTGTCAATTAGGGTGTGCAGGGTGAACACGTGGTCTGTCCTACGGTAATTTGGTAAAAAGCCAATTTGACATTTGCTCAGTACATTGTTTTCACTGAGGAAATGTACGAGTCTGCTGTTAATGATAATGCAGAAGATTTTCCCAAGGTTGCTGTTGACGCATATCCCACGGTAGTTATTGGGGTCAAATTTGTATCCACTTTTGTGGATTGGGGTGATCAGTCCTTGGTTCCAAGTATTGGAGAAGATGCCAGAGCTGAGGATGCTGTTAAAGAGTTTTGGTATAGCCAATTGGAATTTGTGGTCTGTATATGTTATCATTTAATGTAGGCTACGATCAGCACCACAGGCCTTTTTGGGTTGGAGGGTTTTTATTTTGTCCTGCAGTTCATTCAAGGTAATTGGAGAATCCAGTGGGTTCTGGTCGTCTTTAATAGTTGATTCTAAGATTTGTATTTGATCATGTTTTGCTGTTTGTTCTTTGTTCTAGAGTCAAAAAGATTGGAGAAGTGGTTTACCCATACATCTCAATTTTGGATAGATAATTCTTCGTGTTGTTTGTTTAGTGTTTTCCAATTTTCCCAGAAGTGGTTAGAGTCTATGGATTATTCAATTACATTGATCTGATTTCTGACGTGCTGTTCCTTCATTTTCCGTAGTGTATTTCTGTATTGTTTTAGTGATTCACCATAGTGAAGGCGTAGACTCAGGTTTTCTGGGTATCTATGTTTTTGGTTGGGGTAGGTTTCTCAATTTCTTTCTTAGGTTTTTGCATTCTTCATCAAACCATATGTCATTGTTGTTCATTTTCTTAGGTTTTCTATTTGAGATTTTTAGATTTGATAGGGAAGCAGAGAGGTCAAATATACTGTTTAGATTTGATAGGGAAGCTGAGAGGTCAAATATACTGTTTAGGTTTGATAGGGAAGCTGAGAGGTCTAATATACTGTTTAGATTTGATAGGGAAGCTGAGAGGTCTAATATACTGTTTAGGTTTGATAGGGAAGCTGAGAGGTCTAATATACTGTTTAGATTTGATAGGGAAGCTGAGAGGTCTAATATACTGTTTAGGTTTTCTACTGCCAAGTTTACACCTTCACTATTACAGCGAAACCTTTTGTTCAGGAAGTTGTCTAGAAGGGATTGAATTTGTTGTTGCCTAATTGTTTTTTTGGTAGGTTTCCACAATACTTTCCTTCCATCTATAGCATTTGTTCATATTTTTCAGTTCATTTGATTTTGATGCCTCATGATTGAGTATTGCTCTGTTCATGTAGACTGTGAACATTACACATACAGAAGTTTCAAAACAATAAAGACATTACAAATGTCATAATATATATATATATATATATATATATATATACATACAGTGTTGATAACAATATACAAATATTTAAAGTACACACGGGAAAATAAATAAGCATAAATATGGGTTGTATTTACAATGGTGTTTGTTCTTCACTGGTTGCCCTTTTCTTGTGGCAACAGGTCACACATCTTGCTGCTGTGATGGCACACTGTGGTATTTCACCCAGTAGATATGGGAGTTTATCAAAATTGGATTTGTTTTCAAATTCTTTGTGAATCTGTGTAATCTGAGGGAAATATGTCTCTCTAATATGGCCATACGTTGGACAGGAGGTTAGGAAGTGCAGCTCAGTTTCCACCTCATTTTGTGGGCAATGAGCACATAGCCTGTCTTCTCTTGAGAGCCAGATCTGTCTACGGCGGCCTTTCTCAATAGCAAGGTTATACTCACTGAGTCTGTACATAGTCAAAGCTTTCCTTAAGTTTGGGTCAGGTATTCTGCCACTGTGTACTCTCTGTTTAGGGCCAAATAGCATTCTAGTTTGCTCTGTTTTTTTGTTAATTCTTTCCAATGTATCAAGTAATTATATTTGTGTTTTCTCATGATTTAGTTGGGTCTAATTGTGCTGCTGTCCTGGGGCTCTGTAGGGTGTGTTTGTGTTTGTGAACAGAGCCCCAGGACCAGCTTGCTTAGGGGACTCTTCTCCAGGTTCATCTCTCTGTAGATGATGGCTTTGTTATGGAAGGTTTGGGAATCGCTTCCTTTTAGGTGGTTGTAGAATTTAACACCTCTTTTATGGATTTTGATAATTAGCGGGTATCGGCCTAATTCTGCTCTGCATGCATTATTTGGTGTTCTACGTTGTACACGGAGGATATTTTTGCAGAATTCGGCATGCAGAATCTCAATTTGGTGTTTGTCCCATTTTGTGAAGTCTTGGTTGGTGAGCGGACCCCAGACCTCACAACCGTAACGGGAAATGGGCTCTATGACTGATTCAAGTATTTTTAGCCAGATCCTAATTGGTATGTTGAATTGTATGGTGGGTGCTGCAGACTTTTCTAGTGCCCGCGCCAATTCGTTAATATATATGTTGAAGAGGGTGGGGCTTAAGTTGCATCCCTACCTCCATGCCTACTTCAATCTCTCTGCTCTCTCCTACATCCCTACCTCAATCTCTCTGCTCTCTCCTACATCCCTACCTCAATCTCTCTGCTCTCTCCTCCATCGCTACCTCAATCTCTCTGCTCTCTCCTCCATCCCTACCTCAATCTCTCTGCTCTCTCCTCCATCCCTACATCAATCTCTCTGCTCTCTCTCCTGTCTCAGCCCCCAGCCCAGTTAACCTAATAGAGTAACTCTCTCAGCCCTCAGTCCAGTTAACCTAATAGAGTAACTCCCTCAGCCCAGTTAACCTAATAGAGTAACTCTCTCAGCCCAGTTAACCTAATAGAGTAACTCTCTCAGCCAGTTAACCTAATAGAGGAACTCTCTCAGCCAGTTAACCTAATAGAGTAACTCTCTCAGCCAGTTAACCTAATAGAGTAACTCTCTCAGCCCAGTTAACCTAATAGAGTAACTCTCTCAGCCCAGTTAACCTAATAGAGTAACTCTCTCAGCCAGTTAACCTAATAGAGTAACTCTCTCAGCCCTCAGCCCAGTTAACCTAATAGAGTAACTCTCTCAGCCCTCAGCCCAGTTAACCTAATAGAGTAACTCTCTCATCCCTCAGTCCAGTTAACCTAATAGAGTAACTCTCTCGGCCAGTTAACCTAATAGAGTAACTCTCTCGGCCAGTTAACCTAATAGAGTAACTCTCTCAGCCAGTTAACCTAATAGAGTAACTCTCTCAGCCCTTAGCCCAGTTAACCTAATAGAGTATCTCTCTCAGCCAGTTAACCTAATAATGTCTCTCTCTCTGTCTCTCTGTCTCTCTCTGTCTCTCTCTCTCTCTCTCTCTCTGTCTCACTCTCTCTCTTCAGGACTCAGCATTAATGATGGCTTATGATCACTTAATCCACTTCTTTCATCCCCCTCTCTCCCTCCTCTGCTGAGATATGCTAGAAGGATGGATGAGCGGATGAAGGGATGATGTGCGGTCTAGAGAGGACTGATATCTCCTACAGTGGTTGTCACTTACATAAGCGTGTGATGATTTGAATATTGAGACTGGTTACGTAAGGACATGATCTGAGAGAGACAGAGAGAGAGACAGGCTCTCATCCACAGTGGCAGTCTTTCCCAGCCTCCTTTTCCCAGGCTATACAGCGTGGCTCTCATCTACAGTGGCAGTCTTTCCCAGCCTCCTTTTCCCAGGCTATACAGCGTGGCTCTCATCCACAGTGGCAGTCTTTCCCATGCTCCCTTTCCCAGGCTATACAGCGTGGCGCTCATCCACAGTGGGAGTCTTTCCCAGCCTCCCTTTCCCAGGCTATACAGCGTGGCGCTCATCCACAGTGGCAGTCTTTCCCAGCCTCCCTTTCCCAGGCTATACAGCGTGGCGCTCATCCACAGTGGCAGTCTTTCCCAGCCTCCCTTTCCCAAGGAGGCTGGGACTACAGACACACTGTATAGCCATGCAGGTTTAAAATGTCTCCTCTGGGTCAGCTTTGGCAGTGACACAGGCTGACGAGCTGAGTGCCTGTCAGGAGCCAGGGCTATTAAATGATCACAGAGCTGCTTTCCCCAGACACACACACAGACTCTGCATTCTGCTGTCTAAAGGGGGGTACATTCGTCTGTCTAATGGGG
The DNA here is from genome assembly GCF_045791955.1 of Oncorhynchus clarkii lewisi. Classification (NCBI taxonomy): domain Eukaryota; kingdom Metazoa; phylum Chordata; class Actinopteri; order Salmoniformes; family Salmonidae; genus Oncorhynchus; species Oncorhynchus clarkii. Next base: position 1,651,138 of record NC_092156.1, read on the forward strand.
GTACATTCTTCTGTCTAATGAGGGTACATTCTGCTGTCTAATGGGGGTACATTCTGCTGTCTAATGGGGGTACATTCTGCTGTCTAATGGGGGTACATTCTGCTGTCTAATGGGGGTACATTCTGCTGTCTAATGGGGGTACATTCTGCTGTCTAATGGGGGTACATTCTGCTGTCTAAAGGGGGGTACATTCTGCTGTCTAATGGGGGGAACATTCTGCTGTCTAATGGGGGTACATTCTGCTGTGTAACGGGGGGTACATTCTGCTGTGTAAAGGGGGTACATTCTGCTGTGTAAAGGGGGTACATTCTGCTGTGTAAAGGGGGGTACATTCTGCTGTCTAAAGGGGGGGTACATTCTGCTGTCTAATGGGGGTACATTCTGCTGTCTAATGGGGGTACATTCTGCTGTCTAATGGGGGTACATTCTGCTGTCTAATGGGGGTACATTCTGTGAGAGTGATGGCCACTCCAATACTTGGACTATGTTGTCATTCAGCCATTTTGCCACAACTTTGGAAGTTTGCTTGGGGTCATTGTCCATTTGGAAGACCCATTTGCAACAAAGCTTTAACTTACTGCCTGATGTCTTGAGATGTTGCTTCAATATATCCACATAATTTTCCTTCCTCACAATGTCATCTATTTTGTGAAGTGCACCAGTCCCTCCTGCAGCAAAGCACCCCCACAGCATGATGCTGCCACCCCCGTGCTTCACGGTTGGGATGGTGTTCTTTGGCTTGCAAGCCTCCTTTTTCCTCCAAGCATAACGATGGTCATTATGGCCAAATAGTTATATTTTTGTTTCATCAGACCAGAGGACATTTCTCATAAAAAGTACAATCTTTGTCCCCATGTGCAGTTGCAAACCGTAGTCTGGCTTTTTTATGGTGGTTTTGGAGCGGTAGATTCTTCCTTTCTGAGCGGTTTTCACGTCGATACAGGACTCCTTTTACTGTGGATATAGATACTTTTGTACCTGTTTTCACCAGCATCTTCAAAAGTTGTTCTGGGATTGATTTGCACTTTTTGCAGCAAAGTACGTTCATCTCTAGGAGACAGAACGCGTCTCCTTCCTGAGCAGTATGACGGCTGCGTGGTCCCATGGTGTTTATACTTGCATACTATTGTTTGTACAGAACGTGGTACCTTCAGGCATTTGGAAATTGCTCCCAAGGATGAAACAGACTTGTGGAGGTCTACAATTTTTTTCTGATGTCTTGGCTGATTTCTTTAGATTTTCCCATGATGTCAAGCAAAGAGGCACTGAGTTTGAAGGTAGGCTTTGAAATACATCCACAGGTACACTTCCAATTGACTCAAATTATGTCAATTAGTCTATCAGAAGTTTCTAAAGCCATGACATAATTTTCTGGAATTTTCCAAGCTGTTTAAAGGCACAGTCAACTTAGTGTATGTAAACTTCTGACCCACTGGAATTGTGACACAGTGAATTATAAGTGAAATAATCTGTCTAAACAATTGTTGGAAAAATGACTTGTGTCATACACAAAGTAGATGTCCTAACCGGCTTGCCAAAACTATAGATTGTTAACAATACATTTTTGGAGTGGTTGAAAAACGAGTTTTAATGACTCCAACCTAAGTGTATGTAAACTTCTGACTTCAACTGTAAGTAACGTTAGCTAGCGAGCCAGCCAGCTAACATTAGCTAGCCAGCTAACAGTATGATTTAATTAACTTAAAGGTCCCCAAAGCACACACATCCCTGGGTCACTCGTCTTTTCAGTTCGCTGCAGCTAGCGATTGGTATGAGCTGCAACAAACACTCACACTGGACAGTTTTATCTCCATCTCTTCATTCAAAGACTCCATCATGGACACTCTTACTGACAGCTGTGGCTACTTTGCGTGATCTATTGTTGTCTCTACCTTCTTGCCCTTTGTGCTGTTGTCTGGGCCCAACAATTTTTGTACCGTATTTTTGCTTCTACCATGTTGTGTTGCTGCCATGTTATTGTCATGTGTTGCTGTCATGTTATTGTCATGTGTTACTGCCATGTTATTGTCACGTTATTGTCATGTGTTGCTGCCATGTTATTGTCATGTGTTGCTGCCATGTTATTGTCATGTGTTGCTGTCATGTTATTGTCATGTGTTGTTGCCATGTTATTGTCATGTGTTGCTGCCATGTTATTGTCATGTGTTGCTGCCATGTTATTGTCATGTGTTGCTGTCATGTTATTGTCATGTGTTACTGCCTTGTTATTGTCATGTGTTGATGCCATGTTATTGTCATGTGTTGCTGCCATGTTATTGTCATGTGTTGCTGCCATGTTATTGTCATGTGTTGCTGTCATGTTATTGTCATGTGTTGCTGCCATGTTATTGTCATTTGTTGATGCCATGTTATTGTCATGTGTTGATGCCATGTTATTGTCATGTGTTGCTGCCATGTTATTGTCATGTGTTGCTGCCATGTTATTGTCATGTTATTGTCATGTGTTGCTGCTATGTTATTGTCATGTGTTTCTGCCATGTTATTGTCATGTGTTGCTGTCATGTTATTGTCATGTGTTGCTGCCATGTTATTGTCATGTGTTGCTGCCATGTTATTGTCATGTGTTGCTGTCATGTTATTGTCATGTGTTACTGCCTTGTTATTGTCATGTGTTGATGCCATGTTATTGTCATGTGTTGCTGTCATGTTACTGTCATGTGTTGATGCCATGTTATTGTCATGTGTTGCTGCCATGTTATTGTCATGTGTTGCTGCCATGTTATTGTCATGTGTTGATGCCATGTTATTGTCATGTGTTGATGCCATGTTATTGTCATGTGTTGATGCCATGTTATTGTCATGTGTTGCTGTCATGTTATTGTCATGTGTTGCTGCCATGTTATTGTCATGTGTTGCTGCCATGTTATTGTCATTTGTTGATGCCATGTTATTGTCATGTGTTGATGCCATGTTATTGTCATGTGTTGATGCCATGTTATTATCATGTGTTGATGCCATGTTATTGTCATGTGTTGATGCCATGTTATTGTCATGTGTTGATGCCATGTTATTGTCATGTGTTGATGCCATGTTATTGTCATGTGGTTCTGGGGCGGCAGGGTAGCCTAGTGGTTAGATTGTTGGACTAGTAACCGAAAGGTTGCAAGTTCAAATCCCAGAGCTGCCCCTGAACAGGCAGTTAACCCACTGTTCCTAGGCCGTCATTGAAAATAAGAGTTTGTTCTTAAATGACTTGCCTAGTTAAATAAAGGTAAAATAAAAAAATTAATGTGGTTCTGCCATGTTGTGTTGTTGCCATGTTGTGTTGCTGCCATGTTATTGTCACCATGTTATTGTCATGTGTTGCTACCATGTTATTGTCATGTGTTACTGCCATGTGATGTTGTTGCCATGTTATTGTCATGTGTTACTGCCATGTTATTGTCATGTGTTGCTACCATGTTATTGTCATGTGTTGCTGTCATGTTATTGTCATGTGTTGCTGCCTTGTTATTGTCATGTGTTGATGCCATGTTATTGTCATGTGTTGATGCCATGTTATTGTCATGTGTTGCTGTCATGTTATTGTCATGTGTTACTGCCTTGTTATTGTCATGTGTTACTGCCATGTTATTGTCATGTTATTGTCATGTGTTGCTGCCATGTTATTGTCATGTGTTGCTGCCATGTTATTGTCATGTGTTGCTGTCATGTTATTGTCATGTGTTACTGCCTTGTTATTGTCATGTGTTGATGCCATGTTATTGTCATGTGTTGATGCCATGTTATTGTCATGTGTTGCTGTCATGTTATTGTCATGTGTTACTGCCTTGTTATTGTCATGTGTTGATGCCATGTTATTGTCATGTGTTGCTGTCATGTTATTGTCATGTGTTGCTGCCATGTTATTGTCATTTGTTGATGCCATGTTATTGTCATGTGTTGATGCCATGTTATTGTCATGTGTTGCTGCCATGTTATTGTCATGTGTTGCTGCCATGTTATTGTCATGTTATTGTCATGTGTTGCTGCTATGTTATTGTCATGTGTTTCTGCCATGTTATTGTCATGTGTTGCTGTCATGTTATTGTCATGTGTTGCTGCCATGTTATTGTCATGTGTTGCTGCCATGTTATTGTCATGTGTTGCTGTCATGTTATTGTCATGTGTTACTGCCTTGTTATTGTCATGTGTTGATGCCATGTTATTGTCATGTGTTGCTGTCATGTTATTGTCATGTGTTGATGCCATGTTATTGTCATGTGTTGCTGCCATGTTATTGTCATGTGTTGCTGCCATGTTATTGTCATGTGTTGATGCCATGTTATTGTCATGTGTTGATGCCATGTTATTGTCATGTGTTGATGCCATGTTATTGTCATGTGTTGCTGTCATGTTATTGTCATGTGTTGATGCCATGTTATTGTCATTTGTTGATGCCATGTTATTGTCATGTGTTGATGCCATGTTATTGTCATGTGTTGATGCCATGTTATTATCATGTGTTGATGCCATGTTATTGTCATGTGTTGATGCCATGTTATTGTCATGTGTTGATGCCATGTTATTGTCATGTGTTGATGCCATGTTATTGTCATGTGGTTCTGGGGCGGCAGGGTAGCCTAGTGGTTAGATTGTTGGACTAGTAACCGAAAGGTTGCAAGTTCAAATCCCAGAGCTGCCCCTGAACAGGCAGTTAACCCACTGTTCCTAGGCCGTCATTGAAAATAAGAGTTTGTTCTTAAATGACTTGCCTAGTTAAATAAAGGTAAAATAAAAAAATTAATGTGGTTCTGCCATGTTGTGTTGTTGCCATGTTGTGTTGCTGCCATGTTATTGTCACCATGTTATTGTCATGTGTTGCTACCATGTTATTGTCATGTGTTACTGCCATGTGATGTTGTTGCCATGTTATTGTCATGTGTTACTGCCATGTTATTGTCATGTGTTGCTACCATGTTATTGTCATGTGTTACTGCCATGTGATGTCGTTGCCATGTTATTGTCATGTGTTACTGCCATGTGATGTTGTTGCCATGTGTTACTGCCATGTTATTGTCATGTGTTACTGCCATGTTATTGTCATGTGTTACTGCCATGTTATTGTCATGTGTTACTGCCATGTTATTGTCATGTGTTACTGCCATGTTATTGTCATGTGTTGCTGCCATGTTATTGTCATGTGTTGCTGCCATGTTATTGTCATGTGTTGTTGCCATGTTATTGTCATGTGTTACTGCCATGTTGTGTTGCTGGCATGTTGTTGTCATCTGTTGCTGCCATGTTATTGTCATGTGTTGCTGCCATGTTGTGTTGCTGCCATGTTGTGTTGCTGGCATGTTGTTGTCATCTGTTGCTGCCATGTTATTGTCATGTGTTGATGCCATGTTGTGTTGCTGCCATGTTATTGTCATGTGTTGCTGGTGTTGCTGCCATGTTGTTGTCATGTGTTGCTGCCATGTTGTGTTGCTGCCATGTTATTGTCATGTGTTGTTGCCATGTTATTGTCATGTTTTACTGCCATGTTGTGTTGCTGCCATGTTGTGCTGCTACCATGTTGCGTTGCTACCATGTTGTGCTGCTGCCATGTTGTGCTGCTGCCATGTTATTGTCATGTGTTGTTGCCATGTTATTGTCATGTGTTACTGCCATGTTATTGTCATGTGTTACTGCCATGTTATTGTCATGTGTTGTTGCCATGTTATTGTCATGTGTTGTTGCCATGTTATTGTCATGTGTTACTGCCATGTTGTGCTGCTGCCATGTTATTGTCATGTGTTGTTGCCATGTTATAGTCATGTGTTGCTGCCATGTTATTGTCATGTGTTGCTGCCATGTTATTGTCATGTGTTGTTGCCATGTTATTGTCATATGTTACTGCCATGTTGTGTTGCTGCCATGTTGTTGTCATGTGTTGCTGCCATGTTATTGTCATTTGTTGCTGCCATGTTGTTGCTGCCATGTTATTGTCATGTGTTGCTGGTGTTGCTGCCATGTTGTTGTCATGTGTTGCTGCCATGTTGTGTTGCTGCCATGTTATTGTCATGTGTTGTTGCCATGTTATTGTCATGTGTTACTGCCATGTTGTGTTGCTGCCATGTTGTGCTGCTACCATGTTGCGTTGCTACCATGTTGTGCTGCTGCCATGTTGTGCTGCTGCCATGTTATTGTCATGTGTTGTTGCCATGTTATTGTCATGTGTTACTGCCATGTTATTGTCATGTGTTACTGCCATGTTATTGTCATGTGTTGTTGCCATGTTATTGTCATGTGTTGTTGCCATGTTATTGTCAAATCAAATCAAATAAAATCAAGTCATGTGTTACTGCCATGTTGTGCTGCTGCCATGTTATTGTCATGTGTTGTTGCCATGTTATTGTCATGTGTTACTGCCATGTTATTGTTGTGTGTTGTAGTCATGTTGTGCTGCTGCCATGTTGTGCTGCTGCCATGTTGTGCTGCTGCCATGTTGTGCTGCTGCCATGTTGTGTTGCTGCCATGTTGTGCTGCTGCCATGTTTTTGTTCTGTGTTGTAGTTATGTTGTGTTGCTACCATGTTGTGTTATTGTCTTAGATCTATTTTTATGTAGGGTTGTAGTGTCTCTTTTGTCATGACGTGTTTTGTCCAACATTCTTATTTTTAATCCAAGCCCCCGTCCCCACAGGAGGCCTTTTACCTCTTGGTTGGCCATCATTGCAAATAAGAATGTGTTCTTAGTTGACTTGTCATGTTAAATAATAAAAACAATTAAATGTCTCTTAAAAATGCATATAAACATGTTCAAATGTAATGAGAAATCAGGCTTGGGCTTCTACTTTCTAAGTTCTATCTCAGATGTTGCTGGTGATCCATTTACGGTTTGGAAAACAGTTAATGCATTGAAGCATGGAAATTCCTCTCCTTCTCTGCCTAAGCAAGTTGTGTCAGACTCCGGAATCATTAATGAGAAAAATTAGAAGTGAAGCTTTTAATCAGCATTTTATCTCGGCTGGATTTTTATTTGAAGGAAATGGTGGTTTAATTGACCCTGGTGAGCCAGACGACTGCCTGCCCCTCTCCCAGCCTCCAGTCTAATCAATAAACTTTGATTTGATTTAGCCCGATGGTAGTTTCATCAACAACAAGTGAATCTGTTTCCTTTCAGCAACTTTCTACTGGTGATGTCCTAGAAGACCTGATTAAGATTGATGTAAATAAATCCACTGGAGCTGAAGTGCTTGATCCTTTTGTGCTGTAGGTTTCTGGTCCTCTGACTGCATCACCTTTAACACAAATGTTTAACCTTTACAAGTATTTCTGGTACCATCCCCAGGGTCTGGAAGGAGGCCCATATATTACCCCTGGTACCATCCCCAGGGTCTGGAGGAGGCCCATACACTCCCCCTGGTACCATCCCCAGGGTCTGGAAGGAGGCCCATATACTCCCCCTGGTACCATCCCCAGGGTCTGGAAGGAGGCCCATATACTCCCCCTGGTACCATCCCCAGGGTCTGGAAGGAGGCCCATACACTCCCCCTGGTACCATCCCCAGGGTCTGGAAGGAGGCCCATACACTCCCCCTGGTACCATCCCCAGGGTGTGGAAGGAGGCCCATATACTCCCCCTGGTACCATCCCCAGAGTCTGGAAGGAGGCCCATATACCCCCCCTGGTACTATCCCCAGAGTCTGAAAGGAGGCCCATATACTCCCCCTGGTACCATTCCCAGGGCCTGGAAGGAGGCCCATATACTCCCCCTGGTACCATCCCCAGATGTTTTTCCTGGAGGGAAGTGGCTTCTTTGCTGCCCTTCTTGACACCAGGCCATCCTCCAAAAGTCTTCGTCTCACTGTGCGTGCAGATGCACTCACACCTGCCTGCTGCCATTCCTGAGCAAGCTCTGTTCTGGTGGTTCCCCGATCCCACAGCTGAATCAACTTTAGGACTTTCTGGACTTTCTTGGGCGCCCTGAAGCCTTCATAACAGTTGAACCACTCTCCTTGAAGTTCTTGATGATCCGATAAATGGTTGATTTATGTGCCATCTTACTGGCAGCGATATCCTTGCCTGTGAAGCCCTTTTTGTGCAAATCAATGATGGCGAGACATGTTTCCTTGCAGGTAACACTCACACCTGTGTTAAAGAGACAATCACTGACATGATGTCAGCTGGTCCTTTTGTGGCAGGGCTGAAATGTAGTGGGAATGTTTTTTGGGGATTCAGTTCATTTGCATGGCAAAGAGGGACTTTGCAATTAATTGCAATTCATCTGATCACTCTTCATAACATTCTGGAGTATATGGAAATTGCCAGTATACAAACTGAGGCAGTAGACTGTGAAAGTTAATATTTGTGTCATTCTCAAAACTTTTGGCCACGTCTGTACATACAGGTGAAGTCGGAAGTTTACATACACCTTTTCCAAATACATTTAAACTCAGTTTTTAAAAAATAATTCCTGATATTTAATCCTCGTAAAAATGGCCGGTCTTTTATTTTATTAAAAAAATATACAAATGTACATTACTGTAAACATTTATTAACGTTGCTATGGAACAGGGGGGCAGTTGCTATGGAACAGGGGGGCAGTTGCTATGGAACAGGGGGGCAGTTGCTATGGAACAGGGGGGCAGATGCTATGGAACAGGGGGGCAGTTGCTATGGAACAGGGGGGCAGTTGCTATGGAACAGGGGGGCAGTTGCTATGGAACAGGGGGGAATTTGCTATGGAACAGGGGGGCAGTTGCTATGGAACAGGGGGGTAGTTGCTATGGAACAGGGGGGCAGTTGCTATGGAACAGGGGGGCATTTGCTATGGAACAGGGGGGCATTTGCTATGGAACAGGGGGGCAGTTGCTATGGAACAGGGGGGCATTTGCTATGGAACAGGGGGGCATTTGCTATGGAACAGGGGGGCAGTTGCTATGGAACAGGGGGGCATTTGCTATGGAACAGGGGGGCATTTGCTATGGAACAGGGGGGCAGTTGCTATGGAACAGGGGGGCAGTTGCTATGGAACAGGGGGGCAGTTGCTATGGAACAGGGGGGCAGTTGCTATGGAACAGGGGGGCAGTTGCTATGGAACAGGGGGGCAGAATGGTAAGGTCTTGAATTCCAGAAGTAGCTAAAGGATCACTGTTTATTATGTGTTGGTGTCTGTGGTTGTGTCTGTGTCTGTGGTTGTGTCTGTGGTTGTGTCTGTGCCTGTGTCTGTGCCTGTGTCTGTGTCTGTGGTTGTGCCTGTGGTTGTGCCTGTGGTTGTGGTTGTGCCTGTGTCTGTGTCTGTGGTTGTGTCTGTCTGTGGTTGTGTGGTTGTGTCTGGTTCTGGTTGTGCCTCTGGTTGTGCCTCTGGTTGTGTCTGTGGTTGTGCCTGTGGTTGTGTCTGTGTCTGTGTCTGTGGTTATGGTTGTGTCTGTGGTTGTGTCTGTGGTTGTGGTTTTCTGTGGTTGTGTCTGTGTCTGTGTGTGGTCGTGTATGTGTCTGTGTGTGGTCGTGTATGTGTCTGTGTGTGGTCATGTATGTGCCTGTGTGTAGTCGTGTATGTGTCTGTGTGTGGTCGTGTATGTGTCTGTGTGTGGTTGTGTGTGTGTGTGTGTGTGTGGTTGTCTGTGGTTGTGTGTGTGTGTGTGTGTATATCCTGGGGAGCTTAGAGGTCAACTGAATGTTTGATGCTCAGCTGAGAGGTTGGTCTTTGGTTCGGTGGAGTACAGCTTTGCACAACGACTGGCAATCAACAGGCTAGTAGGACACACACACACACACACACACACACACACACACACACACACACACACACACACACACACACGTGCCCAGGCACTCAGACGTAGTGTATTAGCAACAAGCTCTGGCTTATTGCAAAATTAGATGTTTTTCCATGTTTCTCCAAATGGCAAATTTAGAAGTTGTAAGAACAAGTGCCTTTCACTGGGATTGAATTCGTGACCCTCGGAGCCGGAGCTCGCAAATTACCCCTATCCTCCACCCCCAATATATTAGGTACACATCTCAAGGGGTTAAGGGTTACGGTTTGGGTTACAGAAACATCTATAAGGGTTAAAATAAGGAGTTATTTCCAATTCGTTAACCGTTCAGGTATTACTTCCTACTGGTTGATTTAAGGATTAAGGTTGGGGAGAGGGTTGATTAATCTCATTAAGGTTGGGGAGAGGGTTGATTAACCTCAGGTAGTTCGCTGTTTGATTGTCATTCTATTAGTGTTCTGACTCAACCACAACACACTACTGTGTCTCCTGACATCCTGCTGTGTGTGTGTGTGTGTGTGTGTGTGTGTGCACGTGAGTTTGTGTGTGTGCGTGTGTCTGTCGGCGTGTGTGCTTGTGTGTCTAAGAGCAGGTATGGTAAATGTCAAAATAAATGTTTTTAAAGCACAACTATCAATTTGCCACTTTGTTGCCATGGTTTATGTTCATATCTCTCTCAAACACATAGAAAAGTGTCGCTGAGGTTAGGAGTCTACTTTCTTTTTTTACCAATTTACATCATGGTGTTTATTATTTTATTTATTTTATTTTACCCTTATTTTACCAGGTAAGTTGACTGAGAACACATTCTCATTTACAGCAACAACCTGGGGAATAGTTACAGGGGAGAGGAGGGGGATGAATGAGCCAATTGTAAACTGGGGATTATTAGGTGACCGTGATGGTTTGAGGCCAGATTGGGAATTTAGCCAGGACACCGGGGTTAACACCCCTACTCTTACGATAAGGGCCATGGGATCTTTAGTGACCACAGAGAATCAGGACATCCGTTTAAAGTCCCATCTGAAAGACGGTACCCTACACAGGGCAATGTCCCCAATCACTGCCCTGGGGCATTGGGATATTTTCAGTCCAGAGGATAGAGTGCCTCCAACACCACTTCCAGCAGCATCTGGTCTCCCACCCAGAGACTGACCGGGACCTGCTTAGCTTCAGAGGCAAGCAGTGGGATCCAGGGTGGTGTGCTGGAAGTTTAGAACTACTCTGTATTTCTTCAGGATCGGTGTCCCGTCCACGGGACGGTTGAGCTAACGTACGGCTGAGCTAACGTAGGCTAATACGATTAGCATGAGGTTGTAAGTAAAAAAACATTCCCAGGCCATAGACATATCTGATATTGGCAGAAAGCTTACATTCTTGTTAATCTAACTGCACTGTCCAATTTACAGTAGATATTACAGTGAAATAATACCATGTTATTGTTTGAGGAGAGTGCACAATTTTGAACATGAAAAGTTATTAATAAACACTTTAGGAACGTGTGGGCAGTCTTGATACAAAATTCTGAACAGAAATTGGTTCATTGGATCAGTCTAAAACATTGCACATACACTGATGCCATCTAGTGGCCAAAATCTAAATTGCACCTGGGCTGGAATAATACATTTTGGCCTTTCTCTTGCATTTCAAAGATGATGATACAAAAAAATACAAAAGAGAGGTTGTTTTTTTTCTATACATTATCTTGTACCAGATCTATTTTGTTATATTCTCCTACATTCCTTTCACATTTCTCAAACTTCAAAGTGTTTCCTTTCAAACGGTATTAAGAATATGCATATCCTTGCTTCAGGACCTGAGTTACAGGCAGCTAGATTTGGGTATGTAGTTTTTGGCAAAAATTGAGAAAAAAAAGGGCGGAACCTGCAAATTGGAGTGGGTCAAGGGTGTCTGGGATGATTGTGTTGATGTGAGCCATGACTAGCCTTTCATAGCATTTCATGGCTACAGATGTGAGTGCTATGGGGTGATAATCATTTGGGCGGTCTTGATACAAAATGTTGATCAGATATGCAATGGTTCATTGGTCTAAATCGTTGCACATACACTGCTGCCATCTAGTGCTCAATATCTAAATTGCACCTGGGCTGGAATAATACATTATGGCCTTTCTCTTGGATTTCAAAGATGATTGTACAAAAAAATGTTTTTTTGTATTATCTTTTCCCAGATCTATTGTTATATTCTCCCACATTCCCTTCACATTTCCACAAATTTCAAAGTGTTTCCTTTCAAATAGCACCAAGAATATGCACGTGTTATTTCTTACATTAGTACCCCAGGTCATCTTAGGTTTCATTACATACAGTCGAGAAGAACTACTGAATATAAGATCAGCATCAACTCACCATCAGTACGACCAAGAATATGTTTTTCGCGACGCGGATCCTGTGTTCTGCCTTACAAACAGGACAACGGAGTGGATCCTATGCAGCGACCCAAAAAAACGACTCCGAAAGAGAGGGAAACGAGGCGGTCTTCTGGTCAGACTCCGGAGACGGGCACAGCGCGCACCACTCCCTAGCATTCTTCTTGCCAATGTCCAGTCTCTTGACAACAAGGTTGATGAAATCCGAGCAAGGGTAGCATTCCAGAGGGACATCAGAGACTGTAACGTTCTTTGCTTCACGGAAACGTGGCTTACTGGAGAGACGCAATCCGAAGCGGTGCAGCCAACAGGTTTCTCCACGCATCGCGCAGACAGGAAAAAACATCTTTCTGGTAAAAAGAGGGGCGGGGGCGTATGCCTTATGACTAACGTGACATGGTGCGATGAAAGAAACATACAGGAACTCAAATCCTTCTGTTCACCTGATTTAGAATTCCTCACAATCAAATGTAGACCGCATTATCTACCAAGAGAATTCTCTTCGATTATAATCACAGCCGTATATATCCCCCCCCAAGCAGACACATCGATGGCTCTGAACGAACTTTATTTAACTCTCTGCAAACTGGAAACAATTTATCCGGAGGCTGCATTCATTGTAGCTGGGGATTTTAACAAGGCTAATCTGAAAACAAGACTCCCCAAATTTTATCAGCATATCGATTGCGCAACCAGGGGAGGAAAGACCTTGGACCATTGTTACTCTAACTTCCGCGACGCATATAAGGCCCTGCCCCGCCCCCCTTTCGGAAAAGCTGACCACGACTCCATTTTGTTGATCCCTGCCTACAGACAGAAACTAAAACAAGAGGCTCCCACGCTGAGGTCTGTCCAACGCTGGTCCGACCAAGCTGACTCCACACTCCAAGACTGCTTCCATCACGTGGACTGGGAGATGTTTCGTATTGCGTCAGATAACAACATTGACGAATACGCTGATTCGGTGTGCGAGTTCATTAGAACGTGCGTTGAAGATGTCGTTCCCATAGCAACGATTAAAACATTCCCTAACCAGAAACCGTGGATTGATGGCAGCATTCGTGTGAAACTGAAAGCGCGAACCACTGCTTTTAATCAGGGCAAGGTGTCTGGTAACATGACCGAATACAAACAGTGCAGCTATTCCCTCCGCAAGGCTATCAAACAAGCTAAGCGCCAGTACAGAGACAAAGTAGAATCTCAATTCAACGGCTCAGACACAAGAGGCACGTGGCAGGGTCTACAGTCAATCACGGACTACAGGAAGAAACCCAGCCCAGTCACGGACCAGGATGTCTTGCTCCCAGGCAGACTAAATAACTTTTTTGCCCGCTTTGAGGACAATACAGTGCCACTGACACGGCCTGCAACGAAAACATGCGGTCTCTCCTTCACTGCAGCCGAGGTGAGTAAGACATTTAAACGTGTTAACCCTCGCAAGGCTGCAGGCCCAGATGGCATCCCCAGCCGCGCCCTCAGAGCATGCGCAGACCAGCTGGCCGGTGTGTTTACGGACATATTCAATCAATCCCTATACCAGTCTGCTGTTCCCACATGCTTCAAGAGGGCCACCATTGTTCCTGTTCCCAAGAAAGCTAAGGTAACTGAGCTAAATGACTACCGCCCCGTAGCACTCACATCCGTCATCATGAAGTGCTTTGAGAGACTAGTCAAGGACCATATCACCTCCACCCTACCTGACACCCTAGACCCACTCCAATTTGCTTACCGCCCAAATAGGTCCACAGACGATGCAATCTCAACCACACTGCACACTGCCCTAACCCATCTGGACAAGAGGAATACCTATGTGAGAATGCTGTTCATCGACTACAGCTCGGCATTCAACACCATAGTACCCTCCAAGCTCGTCATCAAGCTCGAGACCCTGGGTCTCGACCCCGCCCTGTGCAACTGGGTACTGGACTTCCTGACGGGCCGCCCCCAGGTGGTGAGGGTAGGCAACAACATCTCCTCCCCGCTGATCCTCAACACTGGGGCCCCACAAGGTTGCGTTCTGAGCCCTCTCCTGTACTCCCTGTTCACCCACGACTGCGTGGCCACGCACGCCTCCAACTCAATCATCAAGTTTGCGGACGACACAACAGTGGTAGGCTTGATTACCAACAACGATGAGACGGCCTACAGGGAGGAGGTGAGGGCCCTCGGAGTGTGGTGTCAGGAAAACAACCTCACACTCAACGTCAACAAAACTAAGGAGATGATTGTGGACTTCAGGAAACAGCAGAGGGAACACCCCCCTATCCACATCGATGGAACAGTAGTGGAGAGGGTAGCAAGTTTTAAGTTCCTCGGCATACACATCACAGACAAACTGAATTGGTCCACTCACACAGACAGCATCGTGAAGAAGGCGCAGCAGCGCCTCTTCAACCTCAGGAGGCTGAAGAAATTCGGCTTGTCACCAAAAGCACTCACAAACTTCTACAGATGCACAATCGAGAGCATCCTGGCGGGCTGTATCACCGCCTGGTATGGCAACTGCACCGCCCTCAACCGTAAGGCTCTCCAGAGGGTAGTGAGGTCTGCACAACGCATCACCGGGGGCAAACTACCTGCCCTCCAGGACACCTACACCACCCGATGTCACAGGAAGGCCATAAAGATCATCAAGGACATCAACCACCCGAGCCACTGCCTGTTCACCCCGCTATCATCCAGAAGGCGAGGTCAGTACAGGTGCATCAAAGCTGGGACCGAGAGACTGAAAAACAGCTTCTATCTCAAGGCCATCAGACTGTTAAACAGCCACCACTAACACTGAGTGGCTGCTGCCAACACACTGACACTGACTCAACTCCAGCCACTTTAATAATGGGAATTGATGGGAAATGATGTAAATATATCACTAGCCACTTTAAACAATGCTACCTTATATAAATGTTACTTACCCTACATTATTCATCTCATACGCATACGTATATACTGTACTCTATATCATCGACGGTATCCTTATGTAATACATGTATCACTAGCCACTTTATACTATACTATGCCACTTTGTTTACATACTCATCTCATTTGTACATACTGTACCCGATACCATCTACTGTATCTTGCCTATGCTGCTCTGTACCATCACTCATTCATATATCCTTATGTACATATTCTTTATCCCCTTACACTGTGTACAAGACAGTAGTTTTGGAATTGTTAGTTAGATTACTTGTTATTACTGCATTGTCGGAACTAGAAGCACAAGCATTTCGCTACACTCGCATTAACATCTGCTAACCATGTGTATGTGACAAATAAAATTTGATTTGATTTGATTATCCTTGCTTCAGGGCCTGAGCTACAGGCAGTTAGATTTGGGTAATTTTACACAATGTTAAAGGCGTGGAACCTAATAGATTTCCCGACAGAATAACTGTCTTATTATAAACTGTGAAACACTTAAATAACACTGTGAAGCACTGTTATAACACTATATCAAATGTATTTATAAATCCCTTCGTACATCAGCTGATATCTCAAAGTGCTGTACAGAAACCCAGCCTAAAACCCCAAACAGCAAGCAATGCAGGTGTAGAAGCACGGTGGCTAGGAAAAACTCCCTAGAAAGGCCAAAACCTAGGAAGAAACCTAGAGAGGAACCAGGCTATGAGGGGTGGCCAGTCCTCTTCTGGTTGGGCCGGGTGGAGATTATAACAGAACATGGCCAAGATGTTCAAATGTTCATAAATGACCAGCATGGTCAAATAATAATAATAATAATCACAGTAGTTGTCGAGGGTGCAGCAAGTCAGCACCTCAGGAGTAAATGTCAGTTGGCTTTTCATAGCCAATCATTGAGAGTATCTCTACCGCTCCTGCTGTCTCTAGAGAGTTGAAAACAGCAGGTCTGGGACAGGTAGCACGTCCGGTGAACAGGTCAGGGTTCCATAGCCACAGGCAGAACAGTTGAAACTGGAGCAGCAGCACGGCTAGGTGGACTGGGGACAGCACGGAGTCATCATGCCAGGTAGTCCTGAGGCATGGTCCTAGGGCTCAGGTCCCCCGAGAGAGAGAGAGAAAGAGAGAATTAGAGAAAGCATACTTAAATTCACACAGGACACTGGAGAAATACTCCAGATATAACAAACTGACCCTAGCCCCCCGACGCATAAACTACTGCAGCATAAATACTGGAGGCTGAGACAGGAGGGGTCAGGAGACACCGTGACCCCATTCAATGAAACCCCTGGAGAGGGCCAAACAGGAAGGATATAACCCCACCCACAGCCCCCACACCACTAGAGGGATATCTTCAACCACCAACTTACCATGCTGAGAGAAGGCTGAGTATAGCCCACAAAGATCTCCACCTCGGCACAACCAAAGGGGGGGCGCCAACCCAGACAGGAAGACCACGTCAGTGACTCAACCCACTCAAGTGACGCACCCCTCCTAGGGACGGCATGGAAGAGCCCCAGTAACCCAGTGACTCGGCCCCTGTAATACTGTTAGAGGCAGAGAACCCCAGTGGAGAGAGGGGAACCGGCCAGGCAGAGACAGCAAGGGCGGTTCGTTGCTCCAGTGCCTTTCCGTTCACCTTCACACTCCTGGCCCGGACAACACTCAATCATAGGACCTACTGAAGAGATGAGTCTTCATTAAAGGTTGAGACCGAGTTTGCGTCTCTGACATGGGTAGGCAGACCATTCCATAAAAATGGAGCTCTATAGAAGAAAGCCCTGCGTCCAGCTGTTTGCTTAGAAATTCTAGGGACAATTAGGAGGCATAAGTCTTGTGACCGTAGCGTATTTGTAGGTATGTACGGCAGGACCAAATCAGAGAGAGAGGTAGGAGCAAGCCCATGTAATGCTTTGTAGGTTAGCAGTAAAACCTTGAAATCAGCCCTTGCCTTAAAAGGTCATTTACCACCTTCACAAGTGCCGTCTCAGTGCTATGATTGGGTCTAAAACCAGACTGAAGCATTTCATATACATTGTTTGTCTTCAGGAAGGCAGTGAGTTGCTGCGCAACAGCTTTTTCAAATTGTTTTGAGAGGAATGGTAGATTCGATATAGGCCTTTAGTTTTTATATTTTCTGGGTCAAGGTTTTTCTTTTTCAAGAGAGGCTTTACTACTGCCACTTTTGGTGAGTTTGGAACACATCCGGTGGATAGAGAGCCGTTTATTATGTTCAACATAGGAGGGCCAAGCACAGGAAGCAGCTCTTTCAGTAGTTTAGTTGGAAAAGGGTCCAGTATGCAGCTTGAAGGTTTAGAGGCCATGATTATTTTCATCATTGTGTCAAGAGATATAGTACTAAAACACTTGAGTGTCTCTCTTGATCCTAGGTCCTGGCAGAGTTGTGCACACTCAGGACAACAGAGCTTTGGAAGGATACGCAGATTTAAAGAGGAGTCCGTAATTTGCGTTCTAATGATCATGATCTTTTTGCCAAAGAAGTTCATGAATTTATTACTGCTGAAGTGAAAGCCATCCTCTCTTGGGGAATGATGCTTTTTAATTAGCTTTGCGACAGTATCAAAAATAAATTTCGGAATGTTCTTATTTTCCTCAATTAAGTTGAAAAAATAGGATGATCGAGCAGCAGTGAGGGCTCTTCGATACTGCACGGTACTGTCTTTCCAAGCTAGTCGGAAGACTTCCAGTTTGGTGTGGCACCATTTCCGTTACAATTTTCTGGAACCTTGCTTCAGGTCTCTGGTATTTTCTGTGTACCAGGGAGCTAGTTTCTTATGACAAATGTTTTTAGGGGTGCAACTGCATCTAGGGTATTACGCAAGGTTAAATTGAGTTCCTCAGTCAGGTGGTTAACAGATTGTTGTCCTCTGACGTCCTTGGGTAGGCAGAGGGATTCTGGAAGGGCATCAAGGAATCTTTGGGTTGTCTGTGTTGTCTTTTTAGCACAACTTTTGATACTCCTTGGTTGGGGTCTGAGCAGATTATTTGTTGCGATTGCAAACGTAATAAAATGGTGGTCCGATAGTCCAGGATTATGAGGAAAAACATTAAGATCCACAACATTTATTCAATGGGACTATATACCACTATTATATCGCTATTATACCACTATGTACCACTATATACCACTATTATATCACTCTATACCACTATATACCACTATTATACCACAATATACCACTATTATATATCTATATACCACTATGTACCACTATGTCACTGTTATATCTCTATTATACCACTAACATTATTATATCACTATTTTACCACTATTATACCACTATATACATCTATATACCACTATATACCACTATTATACCACTAACACTATGTCACTGTTATATCACTATTATACCACTATTATATCACTATTATACCACTACCACTATTATACCACTATACCACTATATATCACTATTATACCACTATTTATACCACTATTATATCAATATTATACCACTAAATATCACTATTATATCACTATTATACCACTATTATCACAATTATATCACTATATACCACTATTATACCACTATATACCACTATTATATAACTATTATACCACTATTATATAACTATTATATCACTATTATACCACTATTATATCACTATATACCACTATTATATCACTATATACCACTATTATACCCCTATTATACAACTACATACCACTATTATACCATTATTAGACCACTAACACTATAGACCACTATTAGACCACTATTATACCACTCTTATACCACTATATACCACTATTATACCACTAACACTATTATATCACTATTATATCACTATTATACCACTACCACTATTATCAGTATTATATCACTATTATATCATTGTTATATCACTATTATACCACTAACACTATTATACCACTAACACTATTATATCACTATTAGACCACTATTATACCACTAACACTATTATACCACTAACACTTATAACACTATTATACCTCTACCACTATTATACCACTATTATACAACTAACACTATTATACCACTAACACTATTATAACACTATTATACCACTAACACTATTATAACAGTATTATACCACTAACACTATTATACCACTAACACTATATCACTATTATATCACTATTATACCACTATTATACCACTATTATATCACTATTATACCACTAACACTATTATATCACTATTATATCACTATTATACCACTACCACTATTATCAGTATTATATCACTATTATATCATTGTTATATCACTATTATACCACTAACACTATTATACCACTAACACTATTATATCACTATTATACCACTATTATACCACTAACACTATTATATCACTATTATACCACTATTGTACCACTAACACTATTATATCACTATTATATCAGTATTATACCACTACCACTATTATCAGTATTATATCACTATTATATCATTGTTATATCACTATTATACCACTATCACTATTATATCACTATTATATCACTACCACTATATACCACTATTAGACCACTATTATACCACTATACCACTATTATACCACTAACACTATTATACCACTAACACTGTTATACCACTAACACTATTATACCACTATTATACCACTAACACTATTATACCACTAACACTTATAACACTATTATACCACTATCACTATTATATCACTATTATATCACTATTATACCCCTATTAAACCACTATTGTAACACTATTATACCACTATATACCACTATTTTACCACTACCACTATTATACCACTAACACTATTATATCACAATTATATCACTATTATACCACTATTATA
Organism: Oncorhynchus clarkii lewisi; assembly: GCF_045791955.1. NCBI lineage: Eukaryota > Metazoa > Chordata > Actinopteri > Salmoniformes > Salmonidae > Oncorhynchus > Oncorhynchus clarkii. The sequence continues at coordinate 1,670,953 of NC_092156.1, forward strand.
CCACTAACACTATTATAACACTATTATACCACTACCACTATTATCACTATTATATCACTATTATATCATTGTTATATCACTATTATACCACTACCACTATTATATCACTACTATACCACTACCACTATTATATCACTATTATACCACTACCATTATTATACCACTATATACCACTATTAGACCACTATTATACCACTATTACACCACTATTATACCACTATTATACCACTAACACTATTATACCACTAACACTATTATATCACTATTATACCACTAACCCTATTATACCACTATTGTACCACTAACACTATTATACCACTATACCACTATTATACCACTATTATATTACTATTATTCCACTAATACTATTATACAACTATTATACCACTATTATACCACTAACACTATTATACCACTATACCACTATTATACCACTATTATATTACTATTATACCACTAACACTATTATACCACTATTATACCACTAACACCATTATATCACAATTATACCACTAACACTATTATACCACTATTATACCACTAACACTATTATACCACTATTATACCACTAAGACTATTATACCACTTATATCACCTCCACTATTATACCACTACCACTATTATACCACTATTATACCACTAACACTATCATATCACTATTATACCACTAACACTATTATACCACTATTATATTACTATTATACCACTAACACTATTATAACACTATTATACCACTAACACTAGTATACCATTAACACTATTATACCACTACTATACCACTAACACTATTATACCACTATTATACCACTAACACTATTATACCACTACTATACCACTAACACTATTATACCACTATTATACCACTAACACTATTATACCACTACTATACCACTAACACTATTATACCACTATAATACCACTAACACTATTATATCACTATTATACCACTAACACTATTATACCACTAACACTATTATACCACTATTATACCACTAACACTATTATACCACTAACACTATTATACCACCATTATACCACTAACACTATTATACCACTATTGTACCACTACCACTATTATACCACTAACACTATTATACCACTAACACTATTATACCACCATTATACCACTAACACTATTATACCACTAACACTATTATACCACTATTGTACCACTACCACTATTATACCACTATTATATCACTATTATACCACTAACACTATTATAACACTATTATATCACTAACACTATTATACCACTAACACTATTATACCACTATTATACCACTAACACTATTATACCACTATATACCACTATTAAATCACTAACACTATTATACCACTAACACTATTATACCACTATTAAATCACTAACACTATTATACCACTATTATACCACTATTATACCACTAACACTATTATACCACTAACACTATTATATCACTATTATATTGCTGTTATATCACTATACCACTAACACTATTATACCACTATTATACCACTACCACTATTATACCACTATTATATCACTATTATAACACTTAACACTAT